>NC_053156.1:103305630-103585630 GCF_016835505.1 Polypterus senegalus | reverse complement strand
CCCAGAGATGGGAGAGCCCACCTCAGAGTCCCCAGGCTCTGCTTCCTCATTGGAAGGCATGTTAGTGGGATTGAGGAGGTCTTCAAGTACTCCTCCCACCGACCCTAACGTCGAAGTGAGGTCAGCAGCGCACCATCCCCACCATATACGGTGTTGACACTGCACTGCTTCCCTCCTGAGACGCCGGACGGTGGACCAGAATCTCCTCGAAGCCGTCCAAAGTCGCTCTCCATGGCCTCCAAACTCCTCCCATGCCCGAAGTTTTGCCTCAGCAACAAACGAAGCCGCGTTCCGCTTGGCCTGCCGGTACCTATCAGCTGCCTCCAGAGACCCACAGGACAAAAAGTCCTATAGGACTCCTTCTTCAGCTTGACGGCATCCCTCACCGCCGTGTCCACCAACGGGTTCGGGATTGCCGCCACGACAGGCACCACCACCTTGCGGCCACAGCTCCGGTCAGCCGCCTCAACAATAGAGGCACGGAACATGGCCCATTCGACTCAATGTCCCCACCTCCCTCGGGACGTGGTTGAAGTTCTGCCGGAGGTGGGAGTTGAAGCTACTTCTGACAGGGGACTCTGCCAGCCGCTCCCAGCAGACCCTCACAACACGCTTGGGCCTACCAGGTCTGACCGCATCTTCCCCACCATCGAAGCCAACTCACCACCAGGTGGTGATCAGTTGACAGCTCCGCCCCTCTCTTCACCCGAGTGTCCAAGACATATGGCGCAAGTCCACGACACGACCACAAAGTCGATCATCGACCTGAGGCCTAGGGTGTCCTGGTGCCAAGTGCACATATGAACACCCTTATGCTTGAACATGGTGTTCGTTATGGACAATCCGTGGCGAGCACAGAAGTCCAATAACAAAACACCGCCGGGTTCAGATCGGGGCCATTCCTCCCAATCACGCCCTTCCAGGTCTCACTGTCATTGCCCACGTGAGCATTGAAGTCTCCCAGCAAAACGAGGGAATCCCAGAAGGTATGCCCTCTAGCAACCCTCCAGAGACTCCAAAAGGGTGGATACTCCAAACTGCTGTTCGCATACGCACAAACAACAGTCAGGACCCTTCCCCACCCGGCGGAGGGAGGCCACCCTCTCGCCCACCGGGTAAACCCCAATGCACAGGCTCCAGTGGGGGCAATAAGTATGCCCACACCTGCTCGGCGCCTCACGGGGCAACTCCAGAGTGGTAGAGAGTCCAGCCCCTCTCAAGGAGATTGGTTCCAGAGTCCAAGCTGTGCGTCGAGGTGAGTCCACTATATCTAGCCGAACCTCTCGACCTCGCACTAGCTCAGGCTCCTTCCCTTCAGAGAGGTGACATTCCACGTCCCAAGAGCCAGTTTCTGTAGCCGAGGATCAGACCGCCAAGGTCCCGCCTCGCCACCACCCAACTCACACTGCACCCAACCTCCTTGGCCCCTCCCATAGGTGGTGAGCCCATGGGGAGGAGGACCCACGTTACCTCTTCGGCTGTGCCCGCCGAGCCCCATGGGTGCAGGCCCGGCCACCAGGCGCCGCCATCGAGCCCCACCTCCAGGCCTGGCTCCAGAGGGGGCCCGTGACCCGTCCGGCAAGGGAAAGCGTTGTCCAGTTTTATTTTCATTGGAGGTTTATTGAACCGCTCTTTGTCTCATCCCTCACCTAGGACCAGTTTGCCTTGGGTGGTTCTACCAGGGGCATAAAGCCCCGGACAACATAGCTCCTAGGATCATTGGGACACGCAAACCCCTCCACCACGATAAGGTGACGGTTCAAGGAGGGATATATATATATATATATATATATATATATATATATATATATATATATAATTAACTAATAAAAATTATTGCTACAGGGGTGACTGAGAGCTCAAATGATTTGCTTTGGAAGTGCATAGTCTGTCAACAGAATAAGGCTGAAAAATGAGCCTGTGACATTTTTGTTATGATTTGACAATACACCATCCATGATTCAAAATTTCTAACCCACTTATCTAAGGCAGAATTGTGGGAAGCAAGCACTCTTCAATTATTTAATCCACTGCTGTTTACTCCTTACATGTGTCATAGCATGATGATACTTTTTGTCCTTTTTTAACATTTTACTGCTTTTCAAACTCTCTCCTTCTCTTGCAACTCACTCTCAAGTCATTGACCTTGTTACTGTTGTGTAATCCAGACTGCTCCAAACAAATTTCCTCTGGTGTAGCAAACAAAGTTTAGGAAGCACAAAATAAGCTGATGGAGTCCCATTGGTTGTAGCTGCCACATGGAAACCTAGAAATAGCACATACTATTAATCTATAATGAACACTAACACAAGCCTAAAAAAGGAAAATGTTGCAGCGGCCTACAAGTTTTACAGCAGGCATGTCAAACACACGGCCCCCGGGCCGCATGTGGCCCGCAACAGAAATCTGTACGGGCCGCATGACAGATCCTAGTTAGCACTGAACTTGTACAAAATGATTACTATCATTTGTGATTGAATCATTCTGCATCTTCGGCGTTACTTATTGACTTTTCTTACTTCTGCCTTCTGACAAAAGCGCATTTTCCCATGGCATTACGGTACTGGAAACGTCATCTGCTAATATAGCCACGAGCCTTGACCAAAGTTAATGAGCTGCAACGTCACAACTGAAGTGCTAGGCTGCAGCAGCGGGCAGCAGGGGCAGCTTTAGGCATGTGCAAACTGTGCACCTGCAAAAGGCTGCCAAATCCCAGGGGCCGCCACGTCAATATATATTGAATATAACACAAAGAGAAAATAATGACACAGCTGACAGCAATGTGGCCGAAAAACATTGTGTTTCTTGTTAATTAGTATGCTGTATTTACTAATGTTGCTAGAGTCAGAGCAGTAAGCTATATGCAGTATTATAACGTTCTGCCGTAATGAGAATATCATGGGCCGCCACTTGGTTTCCAAGTTCCGGACACACGCATATAGAAGCGTGTCATGAGAACGAGACGGCTATGCAGTGTCCGTAATGGACGTGGCCATCTGCCCTGCATAAGATACCATATTGACATTGGCGGGCGAAGGGGCCACTGATTCATTCTCTGCCCAGGGCCGCCACAAGCCTAAAGCCGCCACTGCTAAGTTACACTACTGGCTGGGCTGCTGAGACTGGCCACTGGGCTGAACTGACCATCACGAGTAGTAATAGCTTGCATATTATCACGTTTTTTTGCTATAGTTTTATGTAATTTTGTGTTAGTATTGTAAAAAACAGTTAGGGCAGACTACAGCTGAAGATCTGAAGTGGACGTGAGAAGTTGGTGAGTTGTTTATTAACCTATTTTTGTGATTCTGAGTTTGTAAAATTAGTGTAGGTCAGGTGTCTTTTTGCATATCGGCTTATTTTACAATATAAACTTTGAAGTAAACTTAGTAAAGTAAAATTTGATTTTTGGAGGATTTGTTTTCCAACTTGAATCACTGAGCAATGAATTCAGTGAGCGTTTTCGGGATTTCAGTTCACACGAACAGGACTTTGTGCTGTTCTCTTACAACATTGCGCCTGAGAATATCCAAATGGAATTGATTGAACTGCAGTCAGATTCTACAGTATTCTGAAGACAAAATTCAACAAAGTTGGTGTGCCAGGCTTGTATGCTTACCTGCCACCCTCGTATGTGCAGATCCATAAGTTGGCATCGACAGTACTATCTATGTTCGGAAGCACTTACCTTTGTGAGCAATTGTTTTCGTTAATGAAAGCTACCAAAACCGCACATCGCTCAAGACTTACTGTCGAGCACCTTTCATCCCTCATAAAGGTTGCAGCTGTGCAAGATTTCAAGCCTAATATTGATGAACTGGTTACTAACAAGAGATGCCAAGGGTCGGGACCAAAGAAATAGATCTCACACTGCAAGACTCCTATATAAGCAATGAATATAATATAATGAATATAATATAATAATATAAGAACCTAGCTAAGAGGCTAAGACTCTAATTGTACACTGTTGTACGGAGATTGTATGGAAATAAATTACTTTTCTTTAAACTTTGTGTTACATTTTTTAAACTTTTCAGTATTGGAAAGAAAGCTACAGTAACTTTGTATAGTGGTATTTTTTACAGTGCGGCCCGCTGACACATGTATGGCAGTCGAAGCGGCCCACCAATGGTGTGAGTTTGACATGCCTGTTTTACAGTCCTCCATCATCTGACCCAACATATTAAGTCCCTGTCTTAAATGTAACAAAAAAGGCAACTACAATGCAAAAATATAAATATAATAAAATTATTTTTTTCTCCAGCCTTTGGAGTTTTTTTTTTGTTTTTTCTGTCCACCCTGGCCATCGGACCTTACTCTTATTCTATGTTAATTAATGTTGACTTATGTTTTTTTTTTATTGTGTCTTCTATTTCTCTATTCATTTTGTAAAGCACTTTGAGCTACATTTTTTTGTATGAATATGTGCTATATAAATAAATGTTGATTGATTGATTGATTGATAAGTAACAGAATCTAATGTTTAACTTAAGCACTCATTTTTCTCTTCAAGAGAATGGATTCCAATCCCAGCCCAGTCACTGTCTGTTTTTCTTATCACATTTTAGTGGTTGCAGGTTAGGTTAATTGGTAACTGTAAACTGGTATCCATTATTGTATATGTGTACTTGAGTGAATCCAGTAATGAACTGGTATTTCCTCCAGTATTCTTTCCTATCTTTCACCCAGTGCTTCATGTAACCCTGACTTTTAATTAAGCATATTCAGTAAACAGATGGGTGTACAACTATGCTAGAGGAACTATATAACTATATATGAAAGGGTAGAGCAGACTCTTTATTAACGACATAGTGCTCCTTTCATTTGGGTCCTTCACATCTTCTACAGTTCTGTGATGGGCAGCGGTGTGATTTTTTTTTTTTAATGTTTTGGTGTGCTGTGGGCTGGTAATATCAAATTAAAGGAGGCCTACAAAATGAACAAGGTAATTAAAGAGGCCAGCTCAGTTGTGGGACACTCTGTTGACCAGCTGGAGTTAGTGGTGAAGGAAAGCATGAAAACAAAACTGTGTGCATTTATGAACAACGCTGAATGTATTTTCTCTGACACACTAACATTTAGTAATTTCAGCCAAAAAATTATTCAACAGAAGTGTGTCAAGAAATGCTCCTAGGACTCCTTTATAGTATCTATCAAAAAGACATCACATTTATAAAGTCATTAAGTACAGCTTACTAGTGCACACCCACCACTTATCATTTGCTGTTAAATACATGTTTTGATGTTAAACTGAAGTACTTTATGAAAGGTAAGTTGTGGTAAATACTGAGGGTTGGATGATTTCTTATACCATTTCCAAACAATGTTTTGCAAATAATATAATAATGCATGCATCACATTAGTATGTATGTTGACTGATAATTTTGCATGTAGTAGTCATATGCTTAGCAATCAGAGTTTTACATTTGTGCAGAATTGTCAGGGGACTTTTTTTTTTTTGTTCTGCTACTCCTAGGATCTTTATCACATTTCCACTCCTTTATATATTTTTGAAAGAAAAAAAAAAAAATATATATACATTATATAATTTTTTTTAATTAAATTTACAAGCCTTCATTTTGCCCACTTTCTGCTCAGACAATATTATCTGAAAATAGTAATAATAACAGACGCATATCTAATAATGGTGCCTGACAAACAGAAGATGCTACTGTTTTTGGCTGTAAGACTTCAATCTGAATACGATTTAATCCTCTGTAGACTGTCAGACATTGCTGAATCTCTTTAATCAATTAAACATTGCCAGAATGGAACAGTGCTAATAAACTATTTTCCATATTCCATGTCTGTAGGATAACAGAGGCCATCAGTTGCATGTCTGAATTACCCCAGTGCTCATGCAATTCAAACATCTATTCTCTCATGCTACTTTGCTGCATGTCATTATTCAATTAAAATCAAAAATAGCAGAATTAAGCAATGAGAAAATGTGATATTTTAGGGGAAATTCTACCTTCTAATGTACCGAGCTTTGCTATTTATAAGCATAAATGTATGTAATCATTTTTATTGTGATTTTTTTCTTTCAGCATTTGTTAGCCATTTTAGCTTCTCTCAGATCATATTCTCAACATAAACCTATGCTATTAGACTTCAAATATTTTCAGGTGCACACATACATTGAAGGCATGGTGGCACGTTGGTACAATAGTTAATGATCCTATGATGCAGGTTCAACATTCTGGATTTGAATTCTACAGTACACTCTGTTGTTATCTGTGTGAAATTAACACATTCTCCCTGTGTCTGTGGGGGATTTTTTTCCAGGTACTCAAGTTTTCCCTCATCTGCAAAGATGTGCAGGTTAGGCCCCCTCTTCAAGAACTGGTTCCTGCCTAGTACATTACAACATTAGAATAATTTTACTAAGAACAAGACATTTAGCCTAGTAAATTCATTTATCCTATTCACCTAATTTATCCAGAATAACATGACGGTTGCTGTGACCTGGTGCACTTTGAAAGGTATTAGTAATCCATGACACTGTACTGGATAAAGCAAGATTTAGAATATTGGACAATTGTTATTTTCTTTGTACATGTATGTAATGTAGACCAATCATGGTTGCAGGGTCATATCTCTAATAGAAAGCACATACAATTTTAAATTAGTCTTTGCATTTATTATAATACACACACACATACACAACAAACACAGTATAAAATGAATAGTCTTACATGTATTTCTCTACACCCTTTAAGAACAGCTTCCCTCTTTTGTTTCTGTCTACTATGGTGTGTTCAGAACACTAAAGCTGGTGGCATATTGCATGACTTCTAGTCAGAGGAGATGTCAAACTTTACAGCTGCATTTGCAGATCATGTCACCAGAGGATTGTCAGATTGTACAATGAGAAATTACACTGGCTATCAAATTTTAGATGACTCCGTGATAACTTTCCAGCACAGTTTCACATTTTCATACTATTGTGAGCTTGCCCCTTTTTCTGATAGACAATAACATGCTGCATGTCATAGCCAATTCTGCATGAATTTCCTTTTTTCCATTCTGTCATGGTACTTACAACACGAGATGGCAGATATACAAATGTTTCTTCTGTTTGCATGGTCCAAAATACCCTCCTTTCTTGTTCCTTGTAGGTGCATTATATGCATTGTACTTCTGGCTGCACTAGGACTGTCTTTGACTTGCAAAGATTATTATATAAATGAAGTCTCCAACAGACAATTCTTAGAAAAGTCATCTGAGATTACTAAGCCTTAGACAACATTTTTGATGTTGATTGTATCACATTACTGTCCATGCAAATCTTGGTAATCTCCCAAAAGAGCTTGGAATCTGTTGCCGGCTGAAGGTTAATATGGTCTGCTTTGCTCACTTTTATGTAATGCAACACTGTTTAGAAGAAAAGCTGAATAAAATTAATTGGATGGATTTTTCATTAAGCCTTTTGATTGAACATATTTTACTACTGTTGAAATGTGAAACACTGAATAGTATTAATTAGTATTAGTCCTGTGTTTATACAAGTACTATATATGCTTTATTGATTTCCCAAAACAAAATACCTCATGAGGCCACTCATTAAAAATATAATTCTTTTTTTGCAATGAATTAAAGTGTTTAATTATGTATATCATAATAGATTTTATAGGGACCAATATGTTTTTAATTTTATATCAAAACAAAACAACTCAAGTAAGTATTACATGCATAACCGTTCTATAACTCAGTTGGGTTTTATGCTTCCTCTGTATTTCATGCATCCTGCTTAACAAAACGGTATTAACTATACTGAAGTGTTTGCTCACAATGTTTTTCAGTCCAAGGTTTCAGGACCTGGGAGCATCCATGAACAAGTGTATCACAAACACTTGTGACTCTAATTGTCATTATTGTGCCCTGAAATGGGGGAGCCATGTACAAAAAGTGTTGTCGTGGTGTGACCAAAATGATAATTAAAGTCTAAAATGTGCACTTTAATCACGTCTGAATTGTTAGATTTGTAATTTTAAACTGTAGAGTAGAGGGGTAAATCAAGAAAATAATATGTCTTTGTCCCATACAGTATGGAAGGTATTAGAATGAATTGCTTATTTTGAGCTTAACTGACAGAAAGTACAGCAATCAATTTGTCCTCTTCTTGGGAGCCAAATACTCGTAAGCAAAGAACTCAAAATTTTCTTTGAGAATATAGCGAAGACCATTAGTGTTGTCACTCTGTCTTGAATGTTTTGTAGGACACTTAATGGCAGTTACTATAAAATTTTTGAATGAAATAATGATTAATTGCTGAGATTTAAAAGCTTCCTTGGGCATTTCCAACTACCTAAATTGATTGTGTTTCTCCTTAAAGTATTCCAGCTGTCCAAAAAGATATACTTTCTAAACACTTGAGAGGTTTTCGGACTCTTATTACAAATAGCAGCTTAATACACGGTAATACACGACCCTGCAGTTTAATCTCATCATTTTTTATTTCTTATCTTAGACAAAAAATGCACTTCAACCAGGAATCTATCTAAGATATCTTAAACAGAAATTAGAATGTTTGCCATGAGAACAGATTAAGACTGGTGGAAGCAAGCAGTGAAGGGTAAGCTGTGCATGACAAATAAGCAATGCAAAAATCTATTTCTGCTGCTCCTGAAAAACTGAATGTAAATAAACTGGAAATCACAGTTTCTCACAAAATTCTATTAATATTAATTTAAAGACAAATTTATTCTTGAGGGTCAATATTTTTGGTGCAACATAGAACTCCACAAATAGACCAAACAGTGCAGCAGGTAATTAATAAATGCAGACATACTATAAGTCCTTGAAATGTCTACTGACTTGGAAGCAATACTTTAAATATGAGTCAATGATAATACCTCAAATGCAAAAAAGTCTTCCAAAACAGCACTTCAAACCTACGCCAGTGACAGTTGTAGATATGATTATCCAGGCATATTATTCTTTATGTTGTGAAATTAGAGTTAAAGCAAAATGTGATTCATATATTCTTGAGTTGATGTTCGTTATATTTCATATAATGATAGATGTATCTTGTAACATGTAAAATGCATTATTAATGATGGGTTAACACAGTAGTTTATTTTTTGAAATGGTTTAACTTTACCTATAGTGTAAAGTATCTCCTCTCTTGTATCCACATGGTGATGCATGAAAAAGCTTCTCTGTACACAGCAACTGGCCCCACTCTGGTTTTACTAGCAGCAAACAGAGACAGCTGAAGTTAGTGGGAAGTCCCCAGGAACATTTTGTTAATTAATTTTACTGTGCACCTCCACCTCTGTACTAGCTTCTTCAGATTGACAAGTGTGGGTTTCAGAGTAGAATATCCTGTTGTTTGTACTCAAGTGAAAAACCTAATTCAACAATTGGTGAAAAAGTGGCATGCTATTGGTTCCATGAGCAATGCTGCAAAACTAAGAAATACTTTCATAACCATGAGGCTGTGGCCGACATTGCTGACCATATGGAAAGAAGTGTCATAATCTGATGCAGTGATTATCACAAAACACATAATGTGTGCGTTTCATAATTTGCAAGTAATCCATGATTTGCAGGCTACTCTTTTGAATGCTACATGTGTCTTTCATTTATAAAAAACTGCATCCTCTTCAATATTCATTTTCACAAAACGATATATAGAAATGCTAAAATAATTGTTTAGTTCCCTGATAAACATCCATCGGCCGATGATCATTTTACAATGATACAATATGGAAGAGGAACAAGAAGGAAAACATAAAAGAAAGTATCCTATGCAAGAAAGCCAATATCAGTTAGGAGATACTGTAATTATCTCTTTAATATTTTGGACTTGGATGAAAGTTGATTTTTTTAAGCACTGTATCTATCTGGTTCAATTTGGCAATGCTTGTCAACCTCTGAAATCAGTCTCTACAGCGCTATGTTATGAAGATGATGCTGTTAGTATAATGAACAGAGAGAGTGCAGGGAGTAAGGTACAGGAGAAATTGCTTCCAATTACTGAAAAACAATAATTAGGAAAGCAATATCATCCGATATCTCAATCTAAAAAGACAAAACTTATATTCTGACTTCATCATCAATATGGTCGAGTATTAATATTTTTATTGAAAGTACAGTTTTAAATGCTGTAAATTTATCACAACTTCACAAGGGGCAAAAGGATCTTTCTACATATGCAAAATGCATATGCACATTGTTAAACATGTCCACCTGAGCAGCATCTTACAGGGTTTAAAACAGTAGGAAATATGGCTAAAGAGAATGTTGTGACACAAGAGCTAACTGCCTTTGATTTTCTACCCTTAGAACAGAGAAAGAGACTGGCGAGGATCCATAACGCCACTTCTGCCCCAGTGCTGACATTTGCGATTCTTGTGCTTCCACCACTGTTTAAACCTGATGAAGGCTGGAAGTTGATGTTCATTTGTGAACCAACATCCAAGGGTGTCCCTTTCTCCTGGCTGAGGAGGCTAGGGCCAAAAACTGAGGGTCTTTCTCTTGCTTGATTTTTTGTTTCCATTAAATGGGGCTTGGTTACAGACCTTAGCCCTTGATATACGTTTCTCTTACTCCTATTTTTACAACATATACTGTACCTTTCACAGCCATGTTGTAGCACTGCCACATACTATAAATTTATGTTGTGGTTTGTCTTTTGTCTCTCTATGTGAGTCCTGTCTCCTTCTGAACACAACTATAGCATAAGATGGGCAGGTTGATTAGGGAGGACCTTTGTGAGGTATGGAGCTGTCGTTGCAATTTTTGGGAGTGCCATGGAAACGGACGCGCTATTGAAAAGGAGCGTGAAAAGGCAGGAAGAGAGAGGAAAAACAGCCCAAGCTTTATGGTGAATGGGAAAGACGTGACCTATCTAACTCTAGGAAAAGGATTATTTCTTGTGGAGCACAAAAAGTCCGATGCAGATTGGGGGTCGCTACCTCGAAGAACCTTGATACAATGAGGGACGTGGACTAGACAGCGGATGGGATCAGGATCAGAGTAAGTAATAAATCTTTTATTCTGGGATTGGCATGTCTGAAGAATTGAAATATTGGGAGTTATGATTATCTTATAAACAGACTAAATTGAGTGGATGTTGTGGGATATTTTTGGGTACATGATCTTATGGTATTTATGTACTGTATATGTTGGGAGAGGGTGGGCAGTTTTGGAATCGGCTTATGTCTGGGGAGTTTGTGGGATGCATATAAATCATTATTTACATTTTTTCTCTGCACTTTTTTTCTGGGTCATTTCTGTAAAATACACTTTTATTAGTGGAGGTAATTTTCGATGCCGTGGGAAGGAGTCTGAAGACAGTTTGGGGTTGACATGCAATCCATAGTTAATTTTTCACTATAAACTCAATGAAGTGTACCGGTTACGATCGCTACAATGTTCCACACAAGCAGTTTTAGAAATTTACTGGGAACCAGTCATTCATCTACAGTATATCAGAAAAACTGCTAATTTAAATAACCGCAGTCTCTCAGTTCAATATCATTTACATGTGAAAGACTCATTTCAAGTAAGGGGACACAATTCCTGAAAGGTGCACACAATGTCAACCATTCTGCATAAAGTAACTATTCATTCTATTTATGTATTACATTATTTTTTTCACAATGAACATAAATGAAAAAATCACTGTACGTGAACAACTCAGCTGATGTGAAATTGGAAAAACAACTTTTTCATTTGTTATTGGCTTTTTACATGCATTCCCAGTTTTGCCTACTGGGTACTGCTTACCTCACTCCCCCCTAATTTCACCACTGGTTCAATCCTGCCAGGGGATTTCACTCAATTTCCCATGAAAAACAGTTGCTTTGAACAGGGCTATGGATGGCTCTATCTATTAGAAGCAAAGCTTGATAATATTCTCTCGGGATTAGTTGGAAATGACTTGTTTTAAATTCTGTTCAATTTCCTCACACTTTTTAAGTAGCTAAATAAAAATGAAACATCAGTGAAATAATCACAGTAATCTTTCATTTTTCATTGATCAAGTATCTAATAATTGCTTAGCTTACAGGAACATCAGCAAGTAGCATAAGAGAGCACTGTGCCCTTTTCATGCTTTTCTGGCTTCTCTGCCCTCACCTGGAAAATTTCTCTTTTGACTTTGCTGGAAGTAAATCTTTGTTCTCACATGTGCTCAAACTTGCAACTTACCAGTAAATTCCTACGATATGTTCAAGGGGCTATTAAATATACAGTACAGTATATACCTGCCACAGTCAAAATTGATTGATTGAAAGATTGTAGTCTCTAAAGTGACCTTCTGTCAGATATGACGACCAACTGATGTCTCTTCCGGGATATATCCTGCTCCCTTACCTGGTAAATAGGCCATTGGAAATGATGGACACCTGGAGAGCAATGATATTCCCCTGCTGTGCCAGGTCATGGGAACAGGAAGATTCTGCAACAGTAGTTACACCAGAGTTAGCGTCCCAGCAACCTTGGAAGGACATTTTGTTTGGGCTTGGGTACCTGAAACATCAGAACTGTAGGTGACTTCCTGTTAATGGGCGAAATTCCCCAGTACAATGGGTGGTAGCATCTTGTCTGGTGAGCCCCAGTAGAAACTGTGGCATGGTCTGCCTGCTACTATAAGAGATGCCCCTTCAGTCTCAGCTTTCAAATCCCAGCTGAAGACTCACTACTTCAGTTTAGTATACCCAGACTAGAGCTGCTGATTAACTGTGCATACTACATCTGTTATTAGTCATTAGCACTAAAACATAAGTAATATGATAGTTATAATTTGTTACTAACCCTCACCTATTCTGTTTCTCTTCTCGGTGCTCGAATGAGACACTTGGTGCCACTGCCCTACTACCACGTTGTCTGCCCGCCTAAGGAAAAGTAAACTCTGACTGAAGAGCACGGGAATCGTCGGGTAGAAGGGTCCTTTCATGATATTGGCCAGCCCACCACTGACTGGTGGAATGGCCAGTAGTGGGGAGGCAGCTTGATGGCCAAGGTCTCCAGGACTCTGAACAAATCTGAATCATATTATGTGATATCGTCCACTCTTGCATTTTTCTCTGAACTTGTAATGTTACTTTTATACTAGTGTATTGTATTGAGGATTAATTGTGTTCTGTTCTGTGTATTGTATTATATTTACCCCTTTTTTTGACACCCACTGCACGTCCAGCCTACCTGGAAAGGGGTCTCTGTTTGAATTGCCTTCCCAAAGATTTCTTCCATTTTTTTCCCTACAACAGCTTTTTTTTGGGAGTTTCTTTCTTGTCTTCGTAGAGAGTCAATTCTTGGGGGCTATCAAAAGGCCTGTTAAAGCCCATTGTGACACTCCTTGTATGATTTTGGGATATATATAAAAATAAGTTGTATTGTCTTGGACACCTGCAGGACAGCATGGGAGTTGTGGTCCCAGGGACCTGCCCTGCTGGGTTCTGTGGGGGCCGCCAGGGAGAGCTGTTGGATACTGATGGCACAAGAAGCATTTGATGTCCTGCCTGACCCAGAAGTAGATTGAGCACCAGAAGTACACCTGGGTCTGGAGTTAAAAAGCAAGCCCTCGACTCGACTCAGGAGGAGTTGAAGTTGGATGTGGAAGAGGGAGTGGAGCTGTAGTAAAAGAAAAGAAAGAGTTGTGCTGTATTGTATGGAAGCTGAGAGAGGACATGCAACGCCTATACAGCTGAAGCCTTGCTAACTGTCTTCTTAAATGACAGATACTAATGTTATTATTTTCTAAACTAAGGCATAAACATATTTCAGCCTGCGCCAGTCCTTGATTGAACAAAAATGTGACGCGCTGATCAATACAGTTCTGCTCTTCTGCCATTTCAAACAGGACGTGGCTTCAATAAGCTAAACATTAAACATTAGATACAATTATTTCATAATTTCGAGGAAACAAGATGTTATAAAATTAGTCCGTTATCTCGAGGAAGCAATTAAAAAAATAACAATATTGCACGTTGTCTCTCGGCTTCTGTAGTATTGCTAAGATGCGTGGAAGGTATTGTTTAAATTAAAAACACTTCCATTGCATTGGGACTGTTGTGGTACAATTGTGTCTGGGAGTTTGTGATGCTGATATGCCCCTTAGTGGCCACAGAGGCTACCAATGTTTTCACTTGCCCAGTAATAAAATACCATTCCAGTTTGGAATAATTTGTGTTGCCTACCAGATTATTATTGAGACTAAATCCATCATTCTTGACAACTTCAAAAATGCATTCTTTTTTTTTTTTTTTACCCTTTAGTGGCTATTACTCCCTGGTGTTACTTTTTCAGCTCCATTAATATATACTGTAAAGTCTCATCCTTTTGTTTGATAACACCCATTCATTCATTTTCAACTTATTTATCCAGATCTGGATTGAGGGGGCTAGTGCAGATGAAAGCAGCAATTGGTCCAAAGTGGACATACAAATTGTACTCAGAACCAGTCCATTACAAGGCAAATTCACACACACACACACATTCTCTCTCTGACAGGTAAAATTTAATATGGGAGGAAAACCAGAGAACTCCAATGAAAATGCACAGACAAATTAAGAGATATCTTTAAATGTTTTCAAGATATCTCAAAATGATAATTTGGCCTGCCATACACGGTCAAAGTGCAAATTAATTGACCCTTATGCACTATTTAGATTGCCTGCTCGCACCTTACTCTTTTGTCCTTTGCTCAGTATTACCCCTCTGAAAAAAAGGCTTTTTTGGATGTGTCTTTGCTACTTTACTGTGACCTTTTTAAAATTACACACAAGATTTTTGGAAAATGACTGTTTTGAAATTTGCTAACAGACTTGTGTACTTTACATGTGTGCATATAAACAAGAAGCCCCTTTACGCAGACATACATTTAAGTCTATTTACTAAGGCCCGGAGGAGCAGATTTTCTTCTTGTTTCTTTTTTTTTGCTTTGTTTTGTTTTTTTTCTTTGGTACTTTATATTTTCCATGATATTCTTTCATGTTTACAATAAACACACTTTTTTTCTTTGTATGATCTCTTTCTGTGCTCCAACAGAGAGCATTTTTGTCTTCCTGTTATGCCGCACATTTTGTTCCCAACCCACATAACAACAAATCAGAACTTGCCAACATGTTGCTATTATACTTTTGGAGGTCACCTTCTTAGATAATGTTCAGTATTTGGGTGCTGCATAGTCTTAACTAGTTTTCTTTGGTGTTCATTTACTGGCCTTTTCAGTTTATGCAGAAGTAAAACAAAAACATTCTAAAAAAAAAAAAAATACTCGAAGAAAAAAAAAAACTTGCTTGTTCTTTAATTTAGTTAAATTAACTCAAAGATCATTATGTGTATTTCCAGTTGTATCCAAGTGCCTTTGGTAGTTCCTGGATTGAAGAAAAACACAGCATTTTTATTTTTTTTACCAAAATTATTGCAAACATTTTGCAGAATGCTGCTAAACATGTCTGATGTCATAACAGCCATCTTGCTTAACATTGCACCATACAAGGAAAGCACTTGTAAAAATAATAAGAGTTCTTGAACAAAATAATTCATAGCAAAAGTTCCAGGTTGCAACTATACACTGCCAAAGATGTTTTTAATTTGGTGGACCACTGAAGACAGAGTCAATAAATGGGCAGGGGTCAAAACCAGGAAATCAGAGTTATATAGTAAAGATGCCCAAAATAAGATGAAGTTAGCAAAAAATTATTTGACAAAGCCCAAAAGACAAAATCAGAGCAAAGTCAGAAATAGCAAAGCCAGTGTGTAGTTAACCAAAAGTTCATTAAGAGCATACACAAAATGATTTAGAAATTATCTACAAACACTAGAAACTAATGCTAGATTCTTATCAAACACTAAACAAAATAAAGATACCCAGGAAAAACTAAGTGTTGATGCAATGGTAAAAAATAACAGTAAAATAAAATAAAACAAAGAAATTAAAGTGAAACTGAAATCTCCATGTTTCACAGTTTCGTAAAAACGAAAATGTGTTCTTTCCAGCAAAACAAAACAGAATCTTAATAGTTGTTTTTTAGCAACTTTGAGTTCTGTTTTGTCATGCGAATGAGTTTCAGATCTCTTGATTCTAAATGTTTTGTCTCCATCCAAATGTTTAAAAATTGAAACAGTAAAGAGATAGAGAATTGAAGAATGTAAAATTAGCAGAGCTAATTTGTAGTGTATTGTAATGGTGATTTATACCTCCAAACAGAAACAGCAAAAGGAAGCCTATGAAAAACAAATGTTCTCTCATGTTCTCTTCAGGAGAGTTGAAAGGAGCAGGATTGACATTTTTTGTCAGTCCTCAGGCAATATTTCCAGATTCAAAGGGCTATTAAAAGTTTGGGACAACTGTTTGTTTTCAAAGGTCTACTATTTGGATCAGACTACATTTTCCAAAAACATGTATGCCGGCCATGCCTTTACTTTGTCTTTCTTACTATATGTAGAATAGTGATGTGCCTTTTTTCTCTAATCTCAAATATGCTCTGGGAATATTTCACAAATATCTCAGTACATTTTGTCGGAAGGGAGGTAAATTCAAATATTACCAGCCCTGGCCAGAAACTTGCAAGATTAGCTCAGGTGGTTTACTTAAATTCATGACAGCTATGATGTGAATGAGATGAGACTGGGTGTACTTATTAACTTATTGAACTAAATAAACATTCATTAATAGGTTACATAATTAATTACGATGCCTTTTAAAAGTGAAGAATGGACTGAACCCGGCAAGCACTTAAGATTGGCATCTAATAATTATTCATATACATTGTATTAATCTACAGATTCACCCAGAATTATTGTACACTGTAATGGGTGCCACAGTGGCAAGCTGCAGTGCAGAAAGATGTGACCAGAACAGGAAAAGTGCAGGGCTCAAAAGAGTCCTACTGAAGTAATTATATAGACCAGTGGTCCTCAATCACAGTCCTGGAGGGCCGCAGTGGCTGCAAGTTTTTGTTCTAACCCGGATGATGCTTTAATTAGAAAGCAATTCTTGGCGATAATTGAATTTCATGGCTTATTAGTGCTTTAACTCTGCCATGTCAGGTCATTCTCATATCCTAGATTTTCTTCCCCTTTCTAAGGATATCATCCAAATGATTTGAAGGCTAAAATGGATGAGTAATTTTCAGTCCTTCACTTTTTTCTCTTCACTTTCCTTCCAGGTATATAATTAAACCCAATAGTGCATGATAAATACACACAGGTGTAAATGGTAACAAGCTAAATGGAGAAATGCTGGTCTCTTTTGTCATTTGCATGTTATTGCTAATTAGGAACAATTAAAAACCGAGAATACAGCTCATTAGGACTAAAAAAAGCAATAAGAGTTCAAAATCTTAATGAGTGAGACAACTATAGGGTGTTACAGATCTAATTATGCAATTTTAATTATGCTATATCTTAGTAAGTTTATTACATAGAAAATCACCTGAAAAATCCCAGACCATCAAGAAGTGTGCAAACTGACGACATGAAGAATCGTCTTCGCTCAGAACTGGAATCGTCCCCGCATAAATCAAATTCATCCAGACGATCTGGATCTGCATAATTAGATCAGGGCCACCGTGTAATGTGAAGCAGAAATGTTACTTGAGCAATAAGCACTTCTTATTAAGCAATTGGGTTGGAGCAAAAACCTGCAGCCACTGCGGCCCTCCAGGATCATGATTGAGGACCCCTGATATAGACAATGGAAAGAACAATATACTTCATGATAGATTAATGAGTGGAATACCAACTGAGGGAAGAGTCACCAGTGTTTTGGAAGAGTGTCCTGGAAATAATTATTCCAGGGGTACAGAGATAATGACTGATTGGTGATGGAAGGGAGCTCCTATGCTGTACAGATAGGTGTCTGATATGCAGTGTGAAGGACAGACTACCATGGGTTTACACAGGCCTTTAAATGAAGCTGGCTTTCAGGATTATAGGAATACCTGTGGACACCAGAGGGAGCTCCAAGCCTTTCAGAAAACATTCCTGAACCTGCAAGTGATTTAGGGCTTTGCCTCAGAAATGTTGAGCCTTATCTAGGATTTAAAAGCTCCTTCAAATGACTTCATCAGTGTTTCAATTTTTGGATGGAAGTGAGGACAGAGAATCATAAAATGAAAAAAAGAGGAGTGATTTGTGAGATGTCTATTTTTTTTTTTTACAATTTTTGTCTTTTTTCCTGGGTTCAACTAATTTTAACCCAAATTTCCACAGTATATAGATGGTAATTTTTCTATTTTTATATTCTGTCAAGTGTAACATAGGTTACAGAATGTTTGCACCTTGTCATAGGAACAAGAAGCCTTTCTGTTCTGAGAATTTACTTTTAGATATTGCCATTTTTTGTTATTGTGATATCTCCAAAATTCTTATTGAACAATTCATAAATATCAGGCTTTAGTTATATACAGCAGAGTGACACAGTGGTTAGTGCCACTGCCCCATAGCTGCAGTGCAGTGTCACTTTCTACTGTATGTGAGGCTACGTATTCTCCCCTTTTTTGTATGGGTTTTCCTCCTATATTTATAAAGATATTAATGTTAGGTTAATTGATTATTCTAAATTATCCCTTTGTAATATCTGTTTGTGCATGAATAGGGCTCTGTGACAGAGTGACTCCCTATCTAGTCTTGGGTTGGTTCTGCCTTGCAGGTTGCCAATGACACCAGTCACTTTAATGGAGGATGTGGTGGACTCATAAATACTGCAAATAGCAGGTGGTTAGGAGTTAACCTGAATAGTTAAATTGACTTGACAGAACAAAATAAGTAGAAAACAAGCCAGAGCTACAGCAGGCTCCCCTGAGAACGTTCAGGTCTTGGGAATATTCTATCAGTCCATAGTTACTGGGAGACTGATGTACACTGTGGTCTACTGGGGAGTAACATCAGCTAAGAGGATGAACAGATAACAAAGGGCATTTGAATTACAGGACTCATTGTGTACTTCCTTGACAGGATGGCAAAGTGATGATTATGGTAAAAAACATAGTCATAGATTAAATAGTTCAAGCCAGTGGAAAATGTGTATTGAAATATTAGTGGTCTTCCAAGTTGTTAAAAGCCTCTTCAGTGAACTTAGAGCTGGGAGGTAGTTGGCAAAAAGGAAGGCTGGAGAGGAAAGAATGAAAATGTATGTGACAGTGGATAAGTGGAGTAGCATTACCACAGGATATAAAGGATCTGGTATAGTTTAGTGAGGTCTTCAAAGCTTTTTGTTGTTTTAACTATAATGTACTCTCTGTTCCCTGCTGGTTTGGTTTAGTCTTTGATTAGTATACACTTTGGTCTCCTGGGTTGTCATTTAGCATATGTTTCTTGTTTTCGAAGTCAACATGAATGCCAAAAACCACAAAATCAGGGATTATGCTAACCTTGAATGTATAAGATTAGAGAACAATACACCTCTGGAAATTCATTTTCGCCTAAAGGACGAATCCCATTTATATGCCACATTGAAGAGATGGGTTGTTGAATTCCAAATGCAATACTTAGGTCTTGGGTTATGGCACTTCCACAGATATGAACAGCACATCAAGCTCGCACATTTTTCTTTTCAAATATAGGGACCTCGGTTTTTTGTACTTACAAATAAAAGAAACTAGTTTTGATGCAGATGACTATGTTGCAGCCGTCACTAACTGTGAGGGAATAGTACTACACACTATGGACTTTGTCACCATTTTCAATCATTTTGCACGTTCATGAACATGTGTGTTATGACACTGAGGATTGCAACAAACTGTTGATCGAGTTGGAACCTTAGTTTACTGCGCTATTGCCATTTACATTCTAAGAACTAGTCCCAGCTGTGACGTCTCAAGAAGTAGTAAACCTTCTGGGACGGGGAGGTGACACTCTTAACAATCCTTCAGTAAAGTTAGCAGATATCACCAAATGGAAGCAACACACAGTTGTGCAATAAGCTCTGTCAAAAGTAAGCAGCTAAAAGTAAACAGTCATCTGTTTAGTTCAGAAGAGGTAGAACCTGCTCTGTGTAATTCCCAGCATCCTAACCACGTCTCGCAGACATGCCATCTCAGTAGTACAGTTGCTGAAGGATCAGTAATTGGTTAGCGGTGGGCTTTTATGCTTTCATAATGTCTTTTCCAACTCTGTGCAGTATGGTTTTATTATCAAAAGGTGTAAGATGTTTATGAATAATATCAACATTCCAACAAACTGTACATAACCATGGTTCATTTTAGTTTAAATTATTTGTGATTTAAAATACAGTAATATTGCTTCCAATGCTATTTTATTCATATGTTTGAAACATTTTCTATAAAATTAGATATATGTAGTTCTGACTTGCATACAAAATCAAGCTACAAACATCGGCAAGGACTTAACTTGTTTGTAAAACGAGGGGCTGCATGTATGTGTACATTTAGTGTGTGATGTAAAGTAGATGCCAAAAGCCTATATGTTTATGTAAAGGCTAAAATCAACACAAGTTAGAACTTGTTTGCTTTTAATAGAATAATTTAAAGAATAATATTTAAATTAAAAAGAAATAGATGATTTTCAGAAAAAAAAGTATTTTTAAACCTATCAATATAAATTTTTAGTTTTCAACTTACAGTAAATAAAATATATGCACAGTACACTCTCTCTCTATATATATATACAGTATATATATAGTGGAACTTGGCCCGGACACAGTCAGGCAGACACAAAAAGTGTGCCACCACAGAAAAAAATGGTTGAGAAACACTACTCTACCTACACCTTTGCTCCTGGCACGCTGAAAGATCTCCGTAGCCACTGTCTCGCTTAAAAACTGACACCGTACATTTCTTGGATGGTTAGGTTGCGTTTTTGGAATAAATTAGCAAATATACTGTACTTCAAACTTGACAAATTGGTAGGTATAATCATTACACTTCTATTTCATAGAACTGTGTTTTTGTATTAGGACAGTAAGCACTGTGATCCACCTGGCAGACTGGCAAGTTAAGTGCAGAGGTACTAGAGACCTGCTTTGGTTTTACTGCCCCTCAAGGAAAACGTTATCTTGCACGTACGTGATACGAAATTGATTCGATATTCTTACAGAAACATGAAATGAAAAAAGAAAAGAAAGAGCGTAATTTTTACCTTTGCTACTTTTCTTTAGTATTGCTTCAGGAATACCATAAACCACCCTTCCTCCCAGTCCTCTGCCCCTATGTCTGCAGGTATAAATCAAGGAAATGAATAAACGCACTGACATGTGGCAAGGCATTGTGAAACTTGTAATTTGAACCTTCTACATAACATTTTATTTCTCAATATTTTTAAAAGTAGTATATAAATACGGTACTGGAAGTGTATGCAATTTTTTAGGTTCACACTTAAGCTTTTTGCCTGACACGATCGTCTCATTGCCGACCCTGGGTGCGACAATATTTTTAACGCGTTAAAGAGGCCACATTAAATGCAAAAAATTACACATTAACTTTCCCTGGCTTGATATATATATATATATATATATATATATATATATATATATATATATATATATATATATATATATATATATATATATATATATATATATATATATTAAATCTGTAAAGCATATCTTTCATACTGCGCTGGGCTGGCGCCCTGCCCGGGGTTTGTTTCCTGCCTTGTGCCCTGTGTTGGCTGGGACTGGCTCCAGCAGACCCCCGTGACCCTGTACTTAGGATATAGCGGGTTGGATAATGGATGGATGGATATCTGTCATAGATTTTACATGTACTAAATTATGTATTTTCACTGTTTCTGTGCATCCTCTACTGGATGGTGGAATTAACTCTAATAATGGTTCGATTTAAAATGTCGAGTGTCATAAGACAGCCTACGTCCTAGCATAGAGATAATTCGCCTGCTTGAGAGTCCTGTTCCTTAAGGTTCAGGCTGCAACAGTAGTTTTAAGTATCCTTAGAATATGTTGATGGCCTGTATCTTTAAATTTATAATAAACAAAATACAAAACTCTATTAATTAAATGTGTTCATTTACAGCTTTAAATGCTATAAGAATTTTAAAACTTGAAGTCAATATAAATATTTAAGTAAAGGAATCATACAAATCATTTAGCAGCTTTGGATTTAATTGCAGGATGGAAATAAAATGATTTGTCAATGGTCGATTTGTTAAACAACAGGAATAGTGCTCATCAATAAGGATATGTTGATACTATCTATTATAGATGCTGAAAGTAATATTAATTTTTTTTCTCTGGTTTTTTTGAGATTGAATCTACGAGAACGGTAGTTGTTTTAATTAAAAAATTAGTAACTGTATTTGTTCTATGTCATTAAGTTAAAATTAATAATGATGTGCCAACAAAGCATTTTTTGGAATATATTTTTATACTGTTTTGGTTTACTCCCAAAAAAAAATAAAGCTAATCTGATATGGCAATTTTAGATTTGTTTTCCCTGATTAGTCATTGTTCTAAATTGAATCTGATAAATCCTTTTTTGCATCCGTTTATATTTTCTGCAATCCCTCTCCTCTCTCTACTACAGCAGTGCTTTGGACATTAAGGGGTAGTTTCCCAGACCTGTCTAAATTTAGCCTGTCAGCAAGAACTTGTCTAGCTGTTAGTACTCTTTGATCTTCATTGACATAATCCAAGTAATTCATGTGTCTTTTCTGACAAACAACATTCACCTGAAGTTAAACCTGTTTCCTTGGAGGTCTATCTATCTATCTATCTATCTATCTATCTATCTATCTATCTATCTATCTATCTATCTATCTATCTATCTATAAGCTGGAGAGGCTATATTTAATCTAAAGAACGCATTAGTGAGGTGTCATCCGGAATACTGTGCACAGTTTTGGTCTTTATATTAGGAAAAAGAAACAGCTGCTCTAGAGAAAGCATAGAGAAAAGAGACTAGAGCAATTCTAAAACTGCAAGGTATGAGCTATGAGGAAAGTTCAAAAGAGTGGAACCTTTGTCAGTTTAACTAAGTAGATATTAAAAGGTGATATAATTAAATTGTTTCAAATTATGACTGGAATTAAGAAAGTTGATCCCAGATGTTATTTTAAAAAGAGTTTTTCAAAAAAGAATCCACGGGTACAGATGTTAATGCTAAATTTGGCACAATTAAATAAATGGGATTGGCAAGTTTGTTGGGCTGAATGGCCTGTTTTCATCAAAACTTTTCTAACACTATAACATTATAAGGCTGGTCTGTTAACCAAGTACCTTTACTAAAAGCCCATGTAAAAATAACATGTGTTTTAGATGTAACTTTTGTTAATTGGTAGTAAGGTTGTTCAGATTTATTTATTTTATACTGTGACAGATAGGGGGCACTAACGCTCCCTTGAACCCTCTGATCAGATGGCAGACACCAGATAAAAGTCCAATATTACTTTATTTTATAATAATAATGTGTACCAAGCACCCTCCACTCCACAATACTCATAAATAAACAATAATCACTACAATAATCAATAATCCTCCACTCCCAGACGCGTTGCCACCCTTCCTCCCAACTCAGCTCGTCCGTCTGGGATTTCCCAGAGTCCTTTATAGTCCTTGACCCGGAAGTTTTTTGCTCTCTTTGTCCATGTGACTGGCAACACTTCCGGGTCAGATAAAACTCCTTTTCTTGAAACCGGAAGAATGTCATTTCCTCTGTCCATGTGACTAGGACGCACTTCCGGGTTGTAGGCAAAACCGTCATTGCTCCTCCCTGTAGCACCTTGTAGCGGCCCCTGTGGTATCCAGCAGGGTTTTGGATGAAAACTCCAATGTCCATAATTCCCTGCTGGCATTCGGGGCACCTCCATGCTGCAGGGAGGGCTCCACCTGGCGGCCTGGGGGTATTGGCCGGGATGACTGGCCAGCCATAGTCCACAACACTAAAACAAACAACACACAGCACTTTGATCACAATGTACTATTTAAGTTTTATTTTTGTTATTGTTTTTCATATAATGGTAAACGCTACCATAAATGACTGTCATGACACTAAACACATTCTAAACTTTATTTATTACTGTAGAAAAATACATAAATTATCAACTTAATGGTTCCTGATTATTTCTTACATGAGATTTGGGAGTAGCTAGAATAATTAAAAATAGGCAAACCAATCCAACAAAATAATAATTCTCACTCTTTTTTTTGCTTCTTTTATAGGTTAAGTGAATTCCTACAGAATACCATTCTTCAGATTTTTTTCACACAGGTGTAAGTTTTAAAATTATATTCTTAGCACTCTTCTTGTGTTAATGACAGCAGTTATGAAAGTAATAATTACAACAACAGTGAATTTTAACATAGCACTCCCAACATTATTGCAACTATAATTCAGGAATCAGATTCCAGTGATTCCAGCAGTGGTGCCTTTGTATCCTGAGGATACAGTCTCTGCAACTCTGAACCTGGAAAACATATCTTATTGACTTGGAAAAAAAAAGATAATTATTAAGTCACAGAGAACACATAGACACTTGGAATAAGCTAGCAAGTAGTGTGGTAGACAGTAAGACGTTAGGGACTTTCAGAACCAGACTTGATGCTTTTTTAGAAGAATTAAGTGGATAGGACTGGTAAGCTTTGTTGGGCTGAATGGCCTGTTCTCGTCTAGATTGTTCTAATATTCTAAAGTCATTGCTAGCTATCATGAAACACAGTTGCTGTTTGATCTACTATACCTTTCACATTTTTACATATATTATCAGACACATGTGAGTAGGGGACATCTTCAGAGTTTCTGTTATACCTATAATTCCACCCCAAGACCACGGGTTAATGCTGTCATTACTCCTCCTCTTTTATCCTCAGGTTGGAGGCTCATCAAGAGGAACTGTGAAATCACTTTTACCTCTTATCCAGAATTTCTTTATTGTCCACCTGAGAACTTATAGAAAACCAACAGGAGCCACAAAAGCCACAGGAAATAATATATAATAATTCAGACTCATGTCTGAATAACACACAACAACTGGGGCTGTACAGAGATGAAAGCAATATTCTTTCTTTTTATTTTTTTTGACTTGACCAAACAAGATGACAAAATTAAACAGGGATCACTGCATGGTGCCCCACCCTTTCATCTTTGTTTTTGCTTTTATTTTAATGGTGTAGTAGGCAGGACTTGCATCCAGAATGAGGGAACCAATGAATTTTGAGATGCTAATGATGGATCAGTGCAAGCAAGTCCAACAACTACAAATTTAAGCAGCCTTACAACAAACATGAGCTGGCAGAGGAGGAAGTATGGATAACAGCTTGAGAAGCTCTTCAGTAACAGAGAGCATATGGCATCGTCCATCACGAAAATGTAACAGGAAAAGGGTGGTTTAGCAGTGAGACTGGTTACTCTGGTGGTTTTGTATTTCTTGCCCAGAATGTCAACTCCACCAGTTTCTTGAAAGGACTGTGCTCCTCAGATACCCATGCCTTTAATCTAAAAATACTTTTTGAGTAGATCAGCATGGATATCAGCATAGACTGAGACAACTTACCCCAAAAAATATTGCCCAGGAGAGGGCTTACACATCAAGCAACACCCCAAAGGAGGGACTTATAGATCAAGGAATGCCTTTAATTTTGGATATGTTCAGGGAGGTTGCCGAATTACTTTGCATTAAACATAAGAAGACCTAGTTGTTTCAGCCAAAAACCGATGGTCTGGTTTAACTCAAACCCATAAACAAATGCTAAGAAAAGTTGTATCTGAAGACAGGAGACATTGGGATCAACTCCTCCCTTTCCTTCCTTTTACATATTGTGAAGTTCCAAAAGCCTCTATAGTGCTTATATATGCTTAGCCAACTGCCATAAGCTTCTTTTGGTATCTGCAGTGAAACCTATCCTTCCTTGCTGTGATGGAGGAATCAATGGCATTTCCAAACAATAGTGAAGGAGGTATTTCATCTCGCAGGGCACTCTGGATATCATCGAAAGGAATCACAGTGCATGGCTTGATGGCAGCTCCGGTCTGTACAGAAAACTGTGAAGGACAGCTGCGAGTTGCTCTGAGGGCAGAAAAGGAGGCATTTTTTAGAAGAATCTCTTAGCAAGTGACACACCATCTATGGTATTGTGACCCACGTCCTGCTTATTGAGGAATCAAAACATTACGCACATTTAAGTCTTCATTTGAGTAGCAGTCAGGGCGGGTGATGGAATGGTCCTTACGGATGACACTGCAGTTGTGACCCGCTGGGCTGGCTACTATGAGCAGCTGTTCAAAGCTGATCCTCTGGCTAGGACATTGAACATCTCTGGGTTCACAGTTCTTGAGGCTGATCCTCCAATTAGCTGTGAACCACCCTGTCTCATTGAGATTGCACAGGTGGTGAACCAGCTTTGGGTAGGGAAGGCTGCAAGGATCTGTGGTATTTGGGGTGAATTTCTCCAGGCTGGTGGTAAGACTATCCTCTTTGCATTGCAAGCACTCTTTGCTTCCATTTTTGAGAAAAGCATTACCCCAACTGAGTGGAAAACAGGACTTGTCGTCCCTATTAGGAAAGGGAAGGGTGATCGCCTCGATTGTGGCAACTAAAAGGGTATAACACTGCTCTCAGTGACAGGTAAGGTCTTGCAAGGGTCATTCTCAATAGGATCAGAGATTACTTGTTCACTTACCAGCGACAGGAGCAGTCTGATTTTACATATAAGAAGTCTACCATTGACCACATCCTGGCACTGATGGTTTTCATGGAGAGAAAATGTTAATATTGGCAGAGTTTCTTTGCAGCATTTGTTGATTTTTGTAAAGAGTCCAACTCAGTTGATTGAGCTGCCCTGTGGGACATCCTGAGACTTTGTAGGATCCCCCCAAGGTTGTTGGATATCATGGCTGGCATGTACACTGTACACTGAGTGCTGTGCAAAGTGGAAGTAGCATCTCTGTGGTTTTCTCAGTTGATTCTGGGGATCATCAGCGGTGTGTTCTTCCGCCTACTCTGTTCAGTGCTTGCATGGACTGGGTGTTGTGCAGGGTCGTGGGGTCCAGCCTCAGTGAGGTATCTGTTGGTGAAGAAAGATTCATTATCTTGACTTTGCCAATGATGCTGTGATCTTCGCAGAGTCAATGAGGGCTCTGATCAGGGCCCTCGAGAGACTGAGCAAGGAGTATGAGTGTCTGGGCTTGAGTTCCGAATGAGGTACATTACCTGTATTGTGAGGTAGTGTCAATAACAGCACCACGGCCATGTGGCACAACTCCCTGAGGGTGATCCTCATTGTTGAGGACCCAAGTGGCTAGACCAGGCCAAGGGGACCCTCACGTAACACCTAGCTGTGGCAGGTAGATCATCATTTCCGGGAGATGGCACTCAACCATGTGCCTGCCTTGGGGGATTGCCAACCAGGATCCCAAGCTATTTCATTTATGTGGTGGGTGTGGCAACATGCTGTACCAGTGCATGATCCCCAACCTGACCTGACCTAATCACATGTCCTCTGTTTAGACCACATTGCATAAAATTTATGAACAATTTATTGTTATATCCATACTTCTATGTATTATTTTACACAACTAGAAGTGTCCTAACCTACCTACCATAACCCAAAATAATGTTGTATTTTACTTTATATTGTACAAAAAATTAATTAATTTTACAATGAATACTTGGGGAAGGAAATTATCAGTGTAATGCTCAGTAATAGGACATGTCAATTGTTAACCATTTGGATATTTCAGTATCTCTGTGTGATAACTTAAGTATCTTTCTTTCTCTGTTGTCTATATGGTTTGGGAAGGATTCAGGTAATTTGAATAAAATTAAGTACTATATGTCTTACTGATCTGTAATATAAACATTGCATAGTAACCTTGAAATCAATAAAATAAGTGAAAATAAAAAAAAAATGTTTTATTGTAAAGGATGAAGTCCTCAAAATAATGTAAAAAGTAACAATAAATGAGTACCTCATGGAAGATCTCATCTTTACATTATTGAATACTTAATGGTAAAGAGTGTATTCAATGAGCCGTTAAATATTTCTTCTAAGTTAAATTGAAAGTTGATGGCCGTCATTTATTTTAATTTAAAAAAAAGTCAAATTGTTGATTACAAGCCATAAATTGTTTTTAGAAATAAACTGAATTTAAACCAAATCATTTTAATGTGTAATTATTTCACTTCAATCAAGACTTGCATCAAAATAATAACTAGCTTGTATTACATAAAGATAAAACACAGATTGGGCAGTGCACTGCACTAACATGAAAAGTTAATGGTGTGTCTACTGTCATGCTCAATCAATGAAATCTTTCAAATTAAGCCCAAAGAATAATATTTTCTCTCTTCCAAATTGACCCATTTTTTATTTCTGTGGGACTACTGCAGAGATCAGATTTATAAAACTTGAGTACAAATAAAAAGTGGCTCAAAATTGCGTATAAAATTTTCCATGCAAAAGTCGGGATTTATAAAAGAACACTGAATGGAAAAGCTTGCATATATTTATGGTAACTCTGACCCAACCATATGCAACCTTTTGGAGAAACTGGGAAATGACGAACCCCTTGATGAAGCAGGGAAATGGAGCTGAACCAGCTAAATGATGATTCACCTGTATAAAAATTTATTTCACTGAACCTTTATTATAATGTGCATTGATGTGACAAACATATTAAAGCTCAGAAGTGGTGAATATGATTTATAGAACAATTTATTTTTTATTTTTATTCTAAAATACGCATTTTCCTGTTTTTTTGGTGTTGTGGCGAGCGGCTGGGGTCGGTACCCATCGGGGATGCCTGGAAGGACTGGGAGAGTGACTACGCCTCCTCCGGACCATGACAGGGCAGCCATTCTGGATGGTATGGGGGCCACGGGAACTGAGCATGGAAGCTCAACCCTATAGGGGCCTGTGGTCACCACCTGGGGGCGCCTGAACGCCAGAAAAGCCCTGGACGTCAGCAAGGAAAACCAGGGACACCCTGGGTGCTTCCGGGTGCTTGTGGGGCACTTCCGCCACACCAGGAAGTGCTGCCAGAAGCTTGTAAGGAGGCACCTGGAGCACGGCCGCGTGGACTTAAAAGGGGCCGCCTCCCTCCATTCAGGAGCTGGAGTCGGGTGGAAGAGGACAAAGCTCGGAGGAGAGGAGTGGAGGTGGTAAAAAGAGCACTAGTTAGAGGCCCAGACTTGAAGGTGTGTGGTGCAGGGGCACTGGGTTATGTGCACTCGTGTATAAATTGTAAATAAATGTGTGGTGGTGTTTTAAACCATTGGTGTCTGCCTGACTGTGTCTGAGGCTGGCTTCCACAGTGTACACATTTTTTCACACTTGAATCCACATAATCTATACTAATAAAAGGCAAAGCCCTCACTCACTCACTCACTCACTCACTCACTCACTCACTCACTCACTCACTCACTCACTCACTCATCACTAATTCTCCAACTTCCCGTGTAGGTAGAAGGCTGAAATTTGGCAGGCTCATTCCTTACAGCTTACTTACAAAAGTTGGGCAGGTTTCATTTCGAAATTCTACGCCTAATGGTCATAACTGGAAGGTAATTTTCTCCATTAACTGTAATGGAGTTGAGCTGGAATGACGTGGGGGGGCGGAGTTTTGTGTGACATCATCACGCCTCCCACGTAATCACGTGAACTGACTGTCAACGAGTGCGTAGAAAACCAGGAAGACCTCCAAAAAGCGCTTAAGAAAACATGCATTTTATAATTGAGAAGGCAGCTAAACAATAAGAAGTGAGCGAGTGACATATACTACCATATTCATGAGTGTTGCCAGCTCGGAAAGAAAGCAAGGTGTAAACCTAAACTTTAAATTAAGTTCATAGACAGGCTACCGCTGGCGTTTCACATACCCACAGGTAATGCGGGATACAAGTTTAATGAGAGGATGCAGGATATAAACGAGAGTTTTGATCACTTTGTAACTAAGTTAAAATTGTAGGTGAAGGGGTGTGCTTATGCAAATTCCGAGAGACTGTGTTTGTGGGGATTGACAGTTAAGGCGGGTGGGGAGTCACGCCATCATCTCCCTCCCACCTCATTTTGCTCTGAGCTGAGCTCAGCTAACGCTGTCTTCCGAAGCAACTAAGTCAGACTGCCACCAAATACTCACAGAAAAATCCACAAGTTAATACACACGCTGTCTCTAGAGTTTCTACACACTGAATCCTCCAGGCACTACTTACAAAAGGTCACATTGACAATCGTGTTACGTTATTTTTAAAATCTTTCCTTTTCTTAGCACAAGCACAGCTGAGAAGCTTCGATGCATGTGCTCCATAACGCTAAAAATAATGCATTTAATCACACTTTGCATTACAAGCAAAGGGAGCTTTTGTCAATGCATGATTTCCTGGTACACGGATTACATTGATCAGCATCACGATTCATTTTACCCTCGCACCACCTTAGTTTGAGAAGAAGTATGAAAAATATGAGGTTAACACAGAAAAACAGATCACCAATTCAAGCTTTATGAATAATCGATTCGCCATCAATAATTGTTTTGGTAAAGCCATCCTCCTTCCATTTTATAATTTTTCCGCCACTAGCCATGATTAAATGAACGGTAAAAAGTAAGAGCAAAGCGAGGGTGACTTATTTAGGCAGGCATATATATGACAGCAACACTCATGACAATGTCAATCATGTTACGCTATTATTAAAATGTTTCCTTTTCTTTTCATTACTTCTTTAACACACTACTTCTCCGCTGGCGAGGTATTTTGCTATATATATATATATATGAATGACCTCCAAAGAGCGCTGAGACTTTTGATATCATGAACGTGTCTGCAAACTGGGGTCTCCTGCCCAGCAAAAGTCGAGCAGCCAGCGCGCATAGCTGTGCCGCCTTTGAGACGCTGACTGCTTCTGCCTTAAGTCAAAGAGAGCACTTTTAATTTTTTTCATCCTCCCCCTGCGCTATAGCCCAGACAAGTGCAAACACGGACCCCTTTTCTACACCACGGCAAAATAATATTAAGGCGATTCACACTTTCTTTTGCACGATACGATTATCAGGTCCTCACCTCAATTATGAAGACACGCACACGAGTGCAGGACTGACAGTGCCATCACAGCCGATTAATGGCGGGACGCCTCACCAGTCTACACAAGACCCACCGACTGTCCCCAAAAGGCGATCATAACGCCAGCAACACATCTCATCTCTATACTATATAAAAGAAAAAGGCAACTTTCCTTTCTTTACACCTTTTTCCTTTTATCCCAAACCAAAGCCTTTCTCTTAACACTGCAGAGGACACAAAACTAATTTTCTTTAAATGCCGGTAAGGCACATTACCAGAGGCACAAATTTGAACGCTCACATAGAAAATGTAATTTCAATGTACCTGTACTTCTTAAAACGTTAATGTTTTACTGTTTAATAACTTATAGACTATAATTTATTATTTTTCCCTTGCACTCAGTGACCAAACCTATACACACACATATAGACACATACAAACATACACACAAGTATATGTATGTGCATATATACACACACACATACATACATACATACATACACACATATATATAATTTGTGTGTGTGTATGTATGTATGTGTGTGTATATATGATGTAGATAGGTATGTATGTATATATATATATATGTGTATATGTAGATATGTATATAGATATGTAGATATGAAGATATGTATGTTATATATATACAGTATATGTATGTATGTATGTATGTATGTATGTATGTATGTATGTATGTGTGTGTGCGTATATATGACAGCAGCAATCCAAGCTGTGAGATAACAGTAAAAAGGAGGCGTGTCAGACGTCGTGGTACATTTTCTGATGCGCTGCCGAAAACAACTTCGTGACGCTGCCGCCAAATACACAAAACAATTACTTTGACAATCATGTTACATTATTTTTAAAATGTTTCCTTTTCTTTTTCATAACTTCTTTAACACATGACATCGCTGTGAAGCTGGTATTTTGCTATATATATATATATATCACAGCGACACTCATAACAGTGACAAAACAATTACATTGACAATCATGTTACGTTATTTTCAAAATGTTTCCTTTTCTTTCTCTTTTCTTCTTTAACACACTACTTCTCCGCTGCCAAGCGCGGGTATATATATATATATAGATAGATAGAGATATATATATATATAGATATGAGAACAACATATATAAATATATAGACACATATATATATATATATACACTCCCCTAAAGGAATATTAGGAACACCTGTTCAATTTCTCATTAATGCAATTATCTAATCAACCAATCACATGGCAGTTGCTTCAATGCATTTAGGGGTGTGGTCCTGGTCAAGACAATCTCCTGAACTCCAAACTGAATGTCAGAATGGGATAGAAAGGTGATTTAAGCAATTTTGAGCGTGGCATGGTTGTTGGTGCCAGACGGGCCGGTCTGAGTATTTCACAATCTGCTCACTTACTGGGATTTTCACGCACAACCATTTCTAGGGTTTACAAAGAATGGTGTGAAAAGGGAAAAACATCCAGTATGCGGCAGTCCTGTGGGCGAAAATGCCTTGCTGATGCTAGAGGTCAGAGGAGAATGGGCTGACTGATTCAAGCTGATAGAAGAGCAACTTTGACTGAAATAACCACTCGTTACAACCGAGGTATGCAGCAAAGCATTTGTGAAGCCACAAGATGCACAACCTTGAGGCGGATGGGCTACAACAGCAGAAGACCCCACCGGGTACCACTCATCTCCACTACAAATAGGAAAAAGAGGCTACAATTTGCACAAGCTTACCAAAATTTGACAATTGAAGACTGGAAAAATATTGCCTGGTCTGATGAGTCTCGATTTCTGTTGAGACATTCAAATGGTAGAGTCAGAATTTGGCGTAAACAGAATGAGAACATGGATCCATCATGCCTTGTTACCACTGTGCAGGCTGGTGGTGGTGGTGTAATGGTGTGGGGATGTTTTCTTGGCACACTTTAGGCCCCTTAGTGCCAATTGGGCATTGTTTAAATGCCACGGGCTACCTGAGCATTGTTTCTGACCATGTCCATCCTTTCATGACCACCATGTACCCATCCTCTGATGGCTACTTCCAGCAGAATAATGCACCATGTCACAAAGCTTGAATCATTTCAAATTGGTTTATTGAACATGACAATGAGTTCACTATACTAAAATGGCCCCCACAGTCACCAGATCTCAACCCAATAGAGCATCTTTGGGATGTGGTGGAACGGGAGCTTCGTGCCCTGGATGTGCATCCCACAAATCTCCATCAACTGCAAGATGTTATCCTATCAATATGGGCCAACATTTCTAAAGAATGCTTTCAGCACCTTGTTGAATCAATGCCACGTAGAATTAAGGCAGTTCTGAAGGCGAAAGGGGGTCAAACACCGTATTAGTATGGTGTTCCTAATAATCCTTTAGGTGAGTGTATATATAGATAGATAGATATGAGAACAACACTCATATCAATGACAAAACAATTACATTAACAACCATGTTACGTTATTTTTAAAATTTTTCCTTTTCTTTTTCGTACCTTCTTTAACACACTACTTCTCCGCTGCGAAGCGCGGGTATTCTGCTAGTGTTTTATAAATGAGACTCGAGGTGACCCTGAAACTGATAAACAATTCCAGGACACCTGTGAACACTACGTGACACTTTACTGAGATTTACATTTAATCTACCTCTTTACCTGCTTTATATTGTATTCTTCTTTGTGCTGTTAAACACCTTGTTATAATACTCACTATTAAATGTTAAATATAAAAAATGTTAGATTTAGATTCAAATAATTCATATAAGTCACTGGCTGATGAAAAGCTGAAGCATTGTGAAAAAAGATTGACTGTTAGCTGCAAATCATCTAAATCATGTTATTACAAAATTTGTATTTAATATTTCTGAGAAAAATGTAGTAATTCAATCTATACCAGACTCAACTTTTTCTTAGTGACAGTCTTCCTGAACCTGCTCCTGTGATATTTTTTTTAACATAAGCACTTCACAAATAAAGAACAAAATGTGGTAACCTGTGTACAGTTTCCACAAAGTATATGGAAAAAATTAACTTTCTTAAAATTTTCAAATTTCATAAACTAAACACTCCAAAGAAATATTGCTGTTTCATTTGGATTTTCAATTCATTGTGAAGCATAATACTGAAATGCTTCTCTTTCTGCTAAATTACCACATTTCATTCTATTTTCCACTTAACACTGTTATTATGACATTATTTTTCATCCAGTCAGCCATTCAACATTGCTAAGATCTTTGTTTATTTTAATATAGTGTTTCAGATTCATTATATGTCTGTAGTTAAATATCTTTTTTTATCCCAGGTAGGCAGTGTGGCCTGCTGCTTAGTGCAGCAAACTGTTGTTTGATAGTTCATTAATCACTAACACAGTGTGTGTTCCTGGGCAAATCACCTAAGCTGTCTTTGCTTCAAGTGTAAAAAAAACTTTACTTTGTAAAGGACAGCACACAAAGGCTGAATCACAGCTAGGATTATGCCTCATTTCCTTAACTACTCAGGAGGCCAATATAATGGAGAGATCGGGGAAAGCTCTGTTTCATAGCTGTAGACTTCCCTGTCCTGGTAGATAACAGCATCCCTGGGTTTTGGTACCCATTCAGATACTGCATGGAATGCTGGGAAATGTAGTCCAGTGGGGGCATGCCAGTGGGGGTCCGTGGGTCCTGCAAGGGGACTTATGGAACTTCCAATTGACCTGGAAGTGCTTCCATCAGGCTATGCCCTAGCACTGGAAGCACTTCTGGGTCCAGGACAAAAGAAGCCGCTTGACCTCATCAAGGTGAGTTCGAGTTGAGTGTCGAGGACAGAGAAAGTTTGCCTGGGAGGAGAACAGAGAGAAAAGGAGAAAGAAGAATTGTTTTGGACTTATACCACTTTTGGAACCTTTGTGTAAGGTATTAGTGAAAATAAACCTTTTTTATACTGGGATTTGTGTCTAGGATTTGGGGTGCTGCAATGCTGTCCTAGTAGTCACAAATGGCTTAGTCAGCAGAACTTTTCCGGCAGATGGTTTGGCAGAAGCCTGCTTTAAATATAAATACTGAAACCAAAACGCCCAAACACTACCACACCACTTATACAATAACTATGTGACAACTCAATGGGAGCATAGCAGCCACCCAACCCAACACAGACAGATGCTAGAGGTACACTTGATTTTATTTTGTTTCTTCACTTGTGGGCAACATCTTCCCCGTTCCAGCAAGTATAACACAGTCCAAAGCACAATACTACACAATACTCTCTTCTTTTTCTTCTCCTTCACTCCCACTCGGCAAGCTTTGTCTCCCTCCTCCCGACTCTGGCTCTCGGAGTGGTGGCTGCTGACTCCTTTTATAGCCCACCTGCAAGTGCTCCAGGTGTTTGATGACCCATTTCCAGCAGCACTTCTGGGTGTGGTGGAATAGCTGTTTTTCAGGGCTCAGCAGCATCTGCAGCGCCCCTTGGTGGCGCCCTTGGACCCCAACAGGGCACCACCAAAATCCAACTCCCATGAAGCCCTGCAGGAGTTGTAGGCACTGCTGCAACTCAGTGAGCTGCCATCTAGTTTTCCGGGGGAAGTATTATCCTGACCAGACTTGCTCCCCCGGTCCTCCCAAAGAAGAGGCATCCCGGCCAGGCAAGGACCCATGCTGTCCATAATAACAATTATCGTTATATCTTTGAAAATGGGGAAAAATTGATGAACAAGAGTGGAAGGCAATCGAGGAGCCAGATATCTGGTATTCCCTCCTATCAATGAATCCACTCATGGGGAGGAAGAACCAGCCAAGCTGTGAAATTACACATGTCTCTCAGATTTAGAAGTATGCACCAACCACTGGATTAAATATACCATGAGAAGGTTCTGAACATGTACCCTGTTCCTACCTTATTGACAGTGGGAGTAAATCTTACAATTTGCTGCAGTCCCAAACATGAGAATGACAATGGCTGAACAACCCACACTAGTTACGATAACCTTGCCCCACTATTCACAGATGAAGAACATGTGCCTAAACCCAGTGAGCCCTGGGGAAGTCATGATGTTGACTGGAATGCAGAACTTCAGTTCCTAAGTCAAGCACCGGGGAAACCACAAAGAGTGGAAGGAAGAGAGAATAACAGGAATTTTGACTGTGCTGTATGTATGAATAACATGTGAAGGTATTTGCTAAAAATAAATTATTTGAACCCGGAATTGTGTTGGTGTGTTAGTGGGTTTGGGGGTTCAGTGGCACCCCCTACAGGTCACAATATTAACATCATATATTTGCTTGACATCTTTGTCTAACGTGACTTACAACATAAGAATGAAGTACAAATCTTCATATACATATTTTTAGAATTGGAGCACAAGCAAATTAAGAGACTTGTTCAAGGTCATTTAACCAGGCAGAGGCAAGAACTGAAGCAACAAGCTTGTTGTATTAACTCCAAAGCCTTAGCCACTACAGTAGATAGCCTGCTTACATGAACAACTCTATGACAATACTGCAACCGTAAAGTACTGTGTAGGGACATTCATTAACGTAGTGAACTAAATAAAGGGAGTTTATTTGGTTATTTCAGTTTCTTCAACAATATTAGCCTAATCATACCATGTAAAAGAGACAAGTGATTATTACCCTCAACATTCAATACAGAACTGTGCAAGAGATCCCAAATATGGTAAGATTAATGTGAATCAACATGTGTGTGTGAACTAAGTGAATATATTTTAAGAAGTCAATGCACACAATTCACACATATTTCATGCTGACAAAATAATACAGGTTAAACTGACCAAATAGCACACTGTGCACTGTAACTTGATCTGCTATTTATTTTTAAGCTTAGAAAGATTTTTTTTTTATTATACAGGAGAATGTTGTTGTTTAAAAAGGTTTTTATAGAAATATGCAAGGGCAGGTTGACCCCATTTCTAAGGTCTTGGCCAGGTAAGAGGTAAGCAAATGGTACAAGCATACACACCCTTTCTTTACTGAAAAAAACCATGTGCAAAAATTGTCTTGGGAATACAAAGGTAAAAACTGCATGAGGAACTATAGTTGTGGAGCTTCTCATTTCCTGCTTAGCATGCACTTGGGTGCAACATGTCTTTAAAAATCTATTTCCTACACTCTAATTTTGATTTTTTTTTTCTCCAAGAACATGGGAGTGATCTCTGATGAACAAGCGGTGAGGTTCCGCTAGGACATTACTTAAATAGAGAAATGTCATAGTGAAAAGTGGAGTGAGTCTATGTTGGCGGACATCTGTTAGTCATTCCACCGAGAAACAATTTCATAGGATTAAAAAAGGAAAATACTACCAAGTGGATACTTTTTGTAAGTAATAATTATATTTAAAACAATTATAGACCCCGTGACCCTGTAGTTAGGATATAGCGGGCTGGACATGGATGGATATGTAATTTATTATTTTTTCAAGTCAAAAAAGTCTAAATATAAGCCTCCCTAATTCAGGGTGTTCATAATAACTAATAATTTACCTCATGAGGTAAAAGTACATATTAAACAAGAATATTTGCATCAAATATTTGAAATATTAAAATATGTACTTCAATTTAAATGTCTAAATATTAAATATTCTGAATTGTAAAAGAAATGTATCATTTTTCACCCTCTGACAGAGGTCCATGGAGGGCTAGATCCCTAGTACAGGATCAAAAATCAAAAGATAACACTACATTTGTAACCACTGACCTCAAAATAATCTAAAACGACTTCCCACATGCTTGTGTGCTTGAAATGTGACATTTTTAACCTCTAAAAGTAGCTTCTAGACTGTGTCAGGACCATCAGTAAAGTGTCAAATACCTGAAACATTATCATATTTTTTACCAGCAACCGTGAAATAGCATAAAATGACACACCATGGGCCTATATTACTGAACCCTATTTTTTCTAAGTTTTGTGAAAAGGAGCAACTTTGACTCTTTCTATCCCATTAAGTTGTGAACTCCTGATAAGTTTTGCTGAAGATACCTATTGGTTTAATCTTTATCATAATGGTGTAATTTCTTGCACAAAATATGGCCCAAAATGTCCTAAAAAGGCCCAAACAATAGGGGGTACCCCCTACAAATATGATGACGTCTTGCGTAACTAGACATTAACACGAGTCAAACGGTACATAATACTTTTGAGAATTTCTCGTACTGGTAAGTCTGGAGGCACGGGACAAAAATAATTATTAAGCATTCATAATTAATTCGTTTGAACACAATTCATTTCAAACGTATACTACGTTTTTCGCTATTTTTTTTAATTTAAACCTTCATCTCTCAAAGATGTGACAGATTAATTCTGCCTGTCTGAGAAAACCAGTTTTGGATTCAACACCCTTAAATCTATAAACAACAAGTACAATTTTTGACGGAGCGTATTTTTTCCAGAACAGTGTAATATGTTAAATGAATGAACTACTTATTGCTTGTGTGTACACTGATAGATTACAGAGCTCAAAGCAGATGCAAATTAAACTATAATAAAAGCACGTTAAGTAATCACAGCGCTATTTATTTAGGGCAGCAAGCGGGATCGCTTACCGGACACCTAAGAAAACATGTCTAGGTGCCTGTCAGCCTAGCGCATTTGTGTGTGTGTGTGATCTTGAAGGTTTTTGCTCTGCCCCGTTAGGGGAGGGAATAAGGAGCAGCTTAAATTTCAAGGTGAATGAACTGTGACACAGAGCGATTGCACAAGTCAATTTCCTTATCCCACAGGTGCTGTTTTGAAGACTTGACAGATTGTTGGTATGTTATGCTCGACAGGAACTACACATTAGCTTTAGAGGCTGCTGTTTTTCCCCGGTATGGCAACAGAACTTTTAAAAAACGGGCAGATGCCGGTGACTGGTGGCACTTCGTCCTTACCCGCAAGGCTTCTAAATAAGGGCCCGGAATACCTGCGAAAGCACATGGAAGTTGAAAGCAGAGGGAAGGTGAGCGCCGTGGAGAGACTGGCAGCGGATAAAGCCAAGTTCGTTAAGGGCCAACAGCTGCAGCAACAGCAGATGATAATCTCGAAACAGGGGGCTGTCGTCGCATGCAGTTCAGATTCAGAGACAAGCAGCGAATCGTACCCGGCACACGCTAATTTGAAGAGTACGGAAGAGACGATGGTGGCAACTGACCCTCCCACGTCAACCGACAACTCATCCACTATTGTCAGGCGAAGCAGCTCCAAGAAACAGAGGCCGGACTCTCTGGTCATGTACCGACAGAAGTGCGAACTAGTCAAAGGCTCCAGCAGTGACTCTTCTAAAGGCAGCCTTGTGCGGAGGCTGTTTCACGGCACACTGAAAGACAACAAGCAAGTGGCTTCACCTGAAGTCCGACCCTCTAAAAACGTCAGGGTGGAACACGCAGTCCACCAGCAAAGTGCAAAAGGGAAGGCTGTCGCCACGACTCCCAATCAGCCTAGTCCCTGTAAAGCCAGCAACCAAGAGGTAACAGAGACTGTGGTGCAGTCGGAGGCACCCAAAAGAGGGCTCTTCCGATCGCACTCGGACATCAGTTCCAGGTACTCCAAAGCCTTCTCGGAATTTGAGAGCTTCTTCAAATACTGTGGACTGGACAGCGACGTGATCGATGACTTGGGAAAAGAAAACTTCTCGGCAGTATCCGATAACGTGTCATTTAGGCTCCGGAGTGTCAGCGTTGTAACTTCGAATAGTGGGTTCACAAAGCACAGTGGAGATAGTGACGGCCTTTTGGAAGAAGAACTCAACGTGAAAACCACAGCTTCCACGGGCACTTCAGCTGTTGAGCGCAACGCGCGCGTCATCAAATGGCTGTATGGCTGTCGGAATGCTAGGGAGGCCGGCCGCGCGCTGCGCGAACTCGTATAAATGCGCGCGTGTGTGTGTGTACTCACCAAGGAGAACCCAGCTTCTCAAGGAGAAGAGAAAGCGGGCTTGTGTTTGAACTGGACGGGCGGTTTGTCGCCGGGTTAACCAACATGTACCGCATGCCAAGATTTTCAAATATTGTTTACAGTTTTATTACAGGTGCTCGCGAAACATGTGAGTGACTTCCAAATAATGACGTACCTTTTAGACACTGCTTGTTGTTGTACGTAGGTATGTTGGTCGAGGACCATTTCTAGTTCGAAGTATTAAAAACTGCGTTTTTTAATTTACAGTGTTAAAAGTGTAATACTTATTTTGATATTTGAGTTAATCCCAAGTCTTGTTATATTAAAGTGTACATATTAAGAAATGTGCAGGAAGAGTTTCCACTGCAGACATCTCCGTGACGTTTTTGCAAATTAACAGTAAGTAAACCTTTAAGACCAGGTTTACCAGGGGTCATTTTACAGCTCATCTTTTAGCTTTCATTTTAAACTTCCAGATGATCATTTGATTACGAATTAAATAAATCTACTAAGGTTCACCAGAAAACTTCACCTAACAAACCAGTACATTAAAACGGTTTCTGCTCATCTAAATTAACACATTTGTCTCACTGGAACATTACCCCAAAAACGTCTTCTTTAATGTGTATCATTATTGTTCAAGTAAAATCAGCTTAAATCTGTCAATGAAGTGTTCTTTGGATTGCATATTTTATTATAAACGCCATACCAGAATTTCTAATTTGCTCTGTGCAGTTAATTGTGAAGGGTGTTTTTTTTAAAAACTGAAACTCGGAAAGATATAGAACCTTGTACAGGAGCGCATAGTAAGTGGCCGTTGATTTCATAATGGTTGGCTAAAAGAATCAGTATATTTATAGGTGAGCACAGAGTTAATAGCAATACGTGTTTTGCTCTTCATTCTGTTATTTGTTCCACATTGATATGTCAGTAATTTTCTAACCTGCTTAGTCCTGAACAGGACCACAGGGGTCTCACTGGAGCCTGTCCCAGCTAGCATAGGATGCTAGGCAGGAACAAACCCTGGATAGGGTGCCAGTCCATCGCAGGGTGAAGAGACACACACACACACACACACCCCAAGCACAAACCAGGGCCAATTTAGAAATGCCAATTCACCTAACCAGTATGTTTTTGGACTGTGGGAGGAAACTGGAGCACCTGGACGAAACCCATGCAGACATGAGGAGAACATGCAAGCTCCATGCAGAGAGGACCTGGGACGTGAACCTTGGTTTCCTTGTTGTGAGGAAGCAGCACAACTATGCCACCTCATATTGACATGTTTAAAAATACAATGCTGTTTTAGTGTTAAATAGCAATAGATAGTGCAGCCTAAGTAGTAATGTTACATTTTAAATGAATTCTCAGACTCAGTTAATCTATTTTTGAACTGTGCAAAGAATGAACCTTTCTTGGGTACAAGACCTTGCGTCGTATAGTAGTCCAATGTAGGGCTCACTCACATGCGGACACACACAAACACACACACCTATTTACCTGGGACTTATTCTGAATCTTTAACATAAAATTAATGTTTTGAGGATGTGGTGAGGAAAACCCATGCAGGCATGTAGAGAATATGCAAACCCCACACTCACGATGAACAAGCATGAGATTTGAACACAGGACACTAACTCCATGAGGGTGTAAGACCTCTCACTGCTTGTCTAAATTTATTGATGCAAATGACTGGGAAAAGAGAGGAAGGATTTTAAACATAGTATTCAACATTTTTTTAGCAGTATTAAGCAGGGAAGGTACTGTTGGCCAGACCTAGAAAGTTATTACTGAGATCTTTCACCTATACTCATGTATAAAAGCTGTGCATGCAGGTACTATATACACCAGTGTCTTTAGACTATTATTAATATACAAGACTTGCGTTTTTGGCATGGAAAGATATGGGAACATACTTATTGGAAAAAATATCTTATAGGTCCTTATACTTCTGACCCTTTTGTCTATATTATGAGAGATTTAAATATTTAAGATTGGAACTGTAGTGTCATTTTTCTGCTGCTTCACAGAGACTCTTGAAATTAAAAACAAAAACTTATAATAGGAGCCTTATGAAAATGTTGTCTTGTTATCAATAATTCCTGAATTGTGTTATAAGTTCTTCAGATGTTAACTATACATCTGTTTTCCAATCCTCCTTATCCAAATCAGGGTCCCAAGAAGGCAGGTACAGTCTCTGAACCAGATGAACCCACACACACACACACACACACACACACACACATTAGGGCCATTTTAGCATCACCAATCTATGCTTTAAACTGAGGGTGGAAACTGGAGCACCAAGACAGAACCTGCTTAGGTGTGGGGAGAACATGTAAACTTCATGCAGGAAGCACCCTGGTCTGTTTGTTGTAATGCAGCAGCATTACCGCTGTACCACCCAGGTGTTAACAAAGTATAAAGAAAACACCCATTTGTAAAACTGAGTTTAGTGTGGCAGCATCATACTGCTTGGCAGATACACAACATACTTTCCGTTGCACCATGTTTTGTAATTTACAGTGTATCGTTCAAGTTTGGTTTATGTATATAGGTTGACCTAGAACAGGGCCCCACCGTAAAATGACCGTACATATTTTTCCTGTTACACCACACTGCCTTAATACTATTATTCATCCTTCCTGTAGTTGTACTTGTCTGCATAAAAATAAGAAAGTAAAAGTAATTTATTTTTGTGTAACATGTAGGTCCTTGAATATCTAGTAAGCAATGTTTCAAACCTCTGGACCTTGCAGTTACAATACAGCAGTTTATATCATCCATTGTTTAATCCAATCCAATTCCTGATAGTTAAGTGTGCAAGACAGAAACACACTCTTGAGGATCATATGCTACCATTCCTGAAATAAATTAATAGGCTTAAATAAGGTTTAAACAAAAGTGTTAATGCAAAAAAAAAAAAACATTTAAATTACCATAATGTATTTTATGTGGGGTGAAACTGATATTATGAACGAGTAAAGTCTGTTTCTGATACTGCTTGTAAAAACTGATGCACAATCATCCCCCCACATTTCACCATTCTAATTTAAAACCTGCTGAAAAATCCCCAGAATGCATATTTTTATTCTGGTGGCATTTTGGTTTGTATCTCCACCTCACAATTCCAGGAATCTAGGTTCAGTTGTTTGCTTTTAAATATTGATTTTATACATACTCTCCTGGGACTGCAGTTTTCTCCCACATCTCAGAGATAAGCATATTAGTTTTATTGGTGAGTCTAATGTAGCTGGAAGTGGTTAGATGTGGACATATACTGTATATGTGTTTGCCATGCTGAACTAGGTTTTTGCTGGGCACCTAAAGCTTCATGCTTACACTCAGGGTCAAGCAAAATTGCAATCATTATTGCACCATTGATTATAATGTATGGAATAAATAACTTGACCCAGTGGATCCCTTACTGTAGTCTTTTGTTTATCTCTGTTATTAGCTTTGGTAAGTGCCAGGTGGTTACTGTGGTCATAGGAATACATAAAATGCAATGTTCTCTGTGGTATTTTTCTTATTTAACAGCCATTTGAGTTATAATCACTTTAAAAGTATTGAATTGCAAACTACTGCATTTCAAAAACTGATTTTTATAGATGGGTAAAATTATGGCAGATATTAAGTGGCTTTGTAGATGGGTGAAACTTGTTCGTAGCTATGAGGCAGCTGTGCAGAACCAGTGCTAACCACTGTGCAGAACCTATCCATGCTGAAATTCAGATTTATTTGGTATTATCCTTCTATATAAAATCGGTTGGGATTGTCCTTCCGTCCCGTGAGTGCTGCGCAGGCGCGGAGTTTCACACACGCCCCGTCCATTTTGCAATGCACGATGGGATTTGTAGTTTAATTTTTCCAGGTAATAGATGATTTTCTACTCCAGACTGTGCGATATCTTCTTCTTCTTTCTTACTATATAAAAGCGGTTGGGATTGTCCTTCCGTCCCATGAGTGGAAAGCGTAGCGGTATTCCGCTTCTCACAGACTTACTACTTGCAGCTTGTGGTACGAAGCGACATGATGTGAGCAGAGTTCTGGTGCTCCCATCGTTCCCTTGCTTTTGTGTGTGATGCGCTGGAAAAATAGACAAAATTATGTCTCTGGAAATAATTAATGTTGATGGAGTACAAATGCCTCACTGCGTAGTAAATATCAGGGGGGTTCAAAAGGGTGACCTCAATATAGAAAAAAAGTTTAAATTTCATCACAAAAATAACAGAAACTACGAGTATTAAAGTAATACAGCTCAAATGCAATATAACCAAATTAATGAGTTTGTATAAAATATCAAATTGATCTACATATTGAATTGCCTTAAGAAGTGGTCAACTTAAAAGTCGGTCGCCTTAAAAGGCGGGTCTGCCTAGTAATAAATAAAGGTATAAATGTTAATATTACTCCTTTTAATTTGTTGATAATTATTTTGAAGTCAGTATTAGGAACAAAAACAAATTTGTTTAAATTAACAATTTTTATTCTGTGTTGCAGTGTTTATCTCTGTAGTGTCACAGTTTCAGGGCCTACTGTCTTTGTGACATTCTTTAAGTGTTTGTGTGTTTATTTTCTTTTTGTACTCTTGGCTCCACCCAAAGACAAGCATTTTGGGCTAATTATAACTCTTAATTGTTCCAGTGTGATAAAAAATGGTTTCATACCATAGGCAGGCACCCCATCAGGGGATGGCTTTTTCCCCTTGTCCCTAAAGCTATCAGAATACGGTGTTTCCCTGTTTGGTCATCAAATGAAAAAAATGAGCTCATAAAATGGATGTTTATTTGTTACATGTGAATCCTTTTTTTACATTTTATTGTTAAATAGTTATCCATCAATTATGAAATCCATCTAATGCAGTTTAGCGTTATCATAACCATATTGAGCACAAGGCAGGAAGGAAACGATACCACTCATATTTACTCATACCAGCCAAAGTAGAGTTTCCAGTTAACCTCATACCTACTGTACTGTATATCTTTAGAGTTTAGAATGTAGGAGGAAAAGTGGAGTAGGAGAAAAAACCAACATAGAAACAGAGACAGCGGCTTGGTGGTGATTTAAACACAGGACTTTAGAGCTGTTATGCAGCATAACCTGCCTGTTGTTTCATAGTAATACTTTAATATTCCAAAATGAAATAATAAGTGTTCTTTATACTGTGTAATGTAAGGCTACAGACTTATTTTCATTATGTGTTTTGAAACAGAAATTATTAGATTGATAGACATGGTGATGTTACAAACTTTATTGAAAATATCTGATTGAAGGCAACATGTTCTGCTTGTTTGATAGTCTATTATTGTTGGATCAATACTAAAATTTTCACTTACTGGTAGGTATAGGCACCAGCTTTCAGACCTAAGTACCAGTACTAAAACACTCCTGAAGTAAGTAATCGTATGCATACAACATGTTTAAAAAAAGATTTTGATATTTGAAATTTCTATTACGATTAATGATACCTCTTTGTATTTGTTAGGCATAAAGATTGTTCCAAAAATAAATATGATATCTCTCAAAAATACATACATTTTAAACATTTCTTTGGAAAGGTAGAACCATCTTATAGTGAAAATAATGCTTTTGTCTGATATTTGTTATGTAATTACCAAAACATTCTCTGATTGAGACCAATGGTCTAAATAAAATATATCATTAAAGTTTGTAGTTATATTTTATTTTGTAACTAGATAGATACTTTACTAATCCCAAAGGGAAATTCACATAATCCAGCAGCAGTATACTGATACAAAAAAAAATTAAAGAGTAATAAAAAATGCGTGTAAAAACAGACCATAACTTTGAATAATGTTAGCATTTAGTCCCCCGGGTGGAATTGAAGAGTCGCATAGTGTGGGGGAGGAACAATCTCCTCAGTCTGTCAGTGGAGCAGGACAGTGACAAAACTAAAATGACAGTCTCTCAGTAGAAACTAGTAGGACTTTCAAAATGTACCCGATAGATTTAACATAGCAAAAAATGACTTATGTCAAGTCTGGTAAAGCTGTGGTTTAAAATTTAACAACAGGAGTACATAACAGTAGTGGTAAACAAAGCAACTTGAAGGAGCTATAAATTCTTGAATAAAGAACAAAGCAGGGTTCAGAATAGTAGACTGTATAGGTAGGTAATAAACACACACAGTGCTAAATACATTGAACATTTTTATTATCAGTTCATATATGACCTTGAGGAAGAAAAATCAACTGGACTAAGAAATCACATATTGCTATATGGGTCTGGGCAGGGATGCAGTTAGATATTTTTGGCTCCATGAAAGGATATCATATCTGGACCTCCACCCTGACCAAACCAAGGATCTGAAATCCTTGAGAGCCATAAACACTGGCACCACACTTTACTACATTATTATTCATATTTTGCCTGTTTTTACTTGTGGTACATCTGCAAAGCATGTATTGCTTATGACACTGTTACGTAGGTACTTCAGCTTTCAAATGTAACAGGTGCTTTAAAACATCTGTGCATACTAAGTAACATGATCAAAAAGAAATATGTACTGTACGTATGTCCATTACTACTTGTAATGCATATGTGAAGCCCATACAAAATCACCCACAATTTCTTGAACAACCTAAATGTCACCATTGTATTATTTTTGCTTCTTGAGGCCAGATGATCTGTTTTATATAAATTAAGGCACTGTGACACCGTTGAATAAAGTGATGTCTATGCTCATGTCTGTCATTTGTAACAATATATTAAATGTTGCATTGTACTGATCTGTACATGATTAGTCAAGTTTAAATGTATGTAAAGTTTACATACATTGTACAAAACATTTTAAAATATATAATACCAATCATACATTAAAATATTAAATTAGAATAAAGGAAACAAAAAAGGCATCAATAATACCCCATAAGGGTTGTATTCATGCAGTAACAGATTGCAAGGCTTTAGCCAGCCTATTGCAGTTCTTACTTAACTCGAGAGACTTCATATACACAAAAACATTCAGTAATGAGGAGGTTAAATAATAGACTACACCTGATCCATTTACATTTATGAATGAAAACATTTCCCAAATAATGAAAAACAATGAGCATAAATAAAGTGGTATAATTAATAGATTGATTCTTCATAAAAAAATATCTTTTAATCTATTCCATTTATTTAAAATATCCAGATTTCTGGACCATCCAAGTAGACAGTCTTTCCATAGGTTTCTGGCAATGGGACAATTAAAAAAAAGTTGAACTTGTTCTAGTTTTGTATGACAAAATGTGCAGTTGGAAATGTATATTTTACAAGTGTTGTATTGGACTTCACAGATCTTTGGTAACAGGATAATACTTAGCAGTTAACCAAGCTTTTTGGCAATTAATTTTATCTTTAATAATGGCCTTCCATAAACTACTGTATATGCTCTTGGACTGATCTGATTAATCTAAGACATATAAATCCTAATAAATTAATAAAATTATAATTTTGTTTCAAAATATTTAGAGTTGCAAAAATATCAGGAAGGCTTGGGACAATTGTATGGTAATGTTTAAATAAATAACAAGTTCACTGGAATAGCACTTAAAACTAAAGTCAGTTCTGGAAAAGATACAGATAAACTATATTTTGATATATATCTTTGGTAATCCTAAATACTGCTGTCAATGTCAAATAAATAAAAAAAAATATTAACCAAAGCATCTAAAAATACTTATTTTTATGTAAAATACACCTGTCATTCCAAACAGTCAATTTATTTGCTGAATATGACATGAAAAATGCACTTTTCCTGCCCTTAGTGCTTCAGCATAAAAATATGCCAAAGGACCTGGGAGTTTTACATTCAAAGACACACCCCTGATGAAAATAAGGCCACCATATCCCTTGAAAATATGAGTGCAAATTGTCTCATTATGGAACAAAATCTTTTTGAACCACTTAATTCGAAATGCCCTAACTAAACTACAAAAATTTATAGCTTAAATTCTGTAATTCTGTTTGAGTGTTTACTAGGAAAGTACTAAGTTAACAAAGTTCTTAGTCTAGTATCAAAATCATTAGAAAAAGAAATGATAATGATAAGAATATGTAATTTACTATTGTGATGGTCCAGGTCGGCTCCACACTCCCTGGTTGCTTCTGGGAGCCTCTTGAACATGGAACTGTCAATAATTGCTAAATGAGATGAGCCGGGCAAATGAGGACACACACATTTAGCAAGGGGCTGATGCAAAAGTAGGAAGTACTTTTATTAAAATCCATGAACAGTGTCTCATAGTGCAGTGCATAACAGTTTTCTATAAATGAATAATCCATAAAAACAGTGAACAGTCCATGAGTTAAAGTCCATTCATAAAACAACCTTTAATGTTCTTCTTTTCTCCCCTCTGAGCCCAGTGCAACTCCCTTTCTGTCTCCCTGACTCACCCATTGCTCATTTAGCTAGTAGAGACTTCAGCAGCCGCAGTTCTCCTCACTAACCTCCATTTTGTCTGCCTCTGTCAGCCTCTGGCAGACTGCTCAGGGTCAGTTATCCTCCTGTCTTCCTTCTTGCACACCTGGCATTGCCAGATCCCTGAGGGGGATTCCACCACCATTGAACCTGCACCTCTGCAAAATCAGTGGAGATGATCTGCCTCTAGAGTGCCGCTCCTTCACTCTAGATCTTTGCAGATGTCATCCCCTGCCTACTCCAAGATGTGATTGAGGCACCTGATGATACACTCGCAATTTGCACGTGTATGTGCGATCAGCCAAGCACTCCAATCGACCCAGGATCACACACATGCACCAGTTCGAAGCCTGCATGATCTGGGACCCGATTATTTATTTACTTATTTATTTGCCTCAAACTTCTTATCACAAAGATTTACTGTGATACAGTACAATTCCTTGTGGATTACTTATTCATAAGCATATGCCTGCATGGCTTATTCAAACTGGCTTCTAATGAGATTGTTATTGGTTTGGATTGAACGATCCTGTAAAACCAGTTAATTTGCACCACATATGAAGAATGGACTAACATTAGTAAACTGACATTTCCATGATAAAAAAATGAGTGACAAACTGATTCCCCTTTTATTCAAGCTTTTCTTGCCTTCTTTTTCTGGAATCCAGAATTTGACTCCAGCATTTTAATTTAAGTAAAACAAAATGCATCTAAAGGTGGCTAGAAAGTATGGGATTTTAGAGATCTAGATCCAAGGATGAACCAGTTAATGTGGATACTGGCTGGATTGCTACTTTTGACCAAAAAAAATAGCTTCAAAATTCTAAGTAAATTATTCTTTCAAATGTTACTTTAATAACTACCTAGTAAAACTTGACAAAATTATGTTACAACATTTTTGAGGGTCCCTGTAAGCCACAGCCCCTTGGAATCATCCAAACTTTCCCCCATGTCACGGTGCCTCTGGGCTTAGGCCCCAAGCACTGTCTATTTTGCCCATTGCATCACCATACTGCCCACACAGGTCTCATGCATTTAAAGCAGTGAGGCTGAAAGTTAAAGCATGCTTAAACAAGTTCAAGTGCATAACTGGATAAATATTGAATTGCCTCAAAAAATTCAAAAGCATAATGTGATGTTCTTTGAAAAAAATATTTTATAAGTAAAATAAATAGAAAAGCTAAATTAATAGTATCATGGATTAGACAGTTCTAAAATCAATCAAATGTGTATAAAGTACAGTAATTAAAAATAGACTTTATCACGATTAGCTTTAAAAGAAAGTTGGAATTTTCTTCTGGAATATTTCATTAATTAAATCTGCTAGCACTATTAATCTAAATCCAAACAAATGACTGAACATATAATAATTCTTCCATTTGCCAAGCCATTTTTCAAAATCAGGATTGGAGAGTTGGCCAGCCCTTATTCTTGCAAGTATCTTTCCTGGCAGACTCACTGAAATACTCTCCCACCTTCATACCAGACTAGTTAACCTAAGGTTAACCTAAGGACTTGAAGTTGTGTATGCCACATAAACCAACCTTAGGGGTTGACCTATCTATCTATCTATCTATCTATCTATCTATCTATCTCATTGAACAATTAGGTATATATAATAGGTGCTTAAAATGGTGTTTATTGGCATACTTATATTGTGTACCTACATTTATCTACAAGGTACATCTTTATGATGTACATGTACAGCATTTAGACTAAACAATGTCCCTTATGTTCCATAGTGGTTCAAAACATATTAAAACTTGTTCTTATTGTCTGGGCAGGTGTCAGACTAAACATTGTCATTAAAAATTTCAAAACAAAAATATGGCTGAGCATTATAGATTCCAATTCATACTTTGTGGGGAATTTTGCCAAAGTTAAATAACAGCCTTAGGCATTTCAAGCTGTTTCCCATGTAAAAATCCAAAGATCAGGTTACCTTGGAGTTTAAGGAAATCACACCTGGACAGACTGTCTACAGTACAGCAAAAGTCTTCATTGCTTATACATGTGTGCCGCCTTTGGTACCTTGTGGTTTCAGGTCATTTGCTTGCAACAGACTGATGTTTTAAAAACATCAAAACTTTTGGTAAAGTTCTCAGAGCATTTGATTTCTTTCAGTGTTGAAGAATAAAAAAATGCAATAGAAAAATCAAAAAACACAGAATGGGTTGTTCCTTTGAAAATGGTTATAATGTTGAACAATACATAGATTAGTTCTGTTGTGTTTGCATCCATTCAGTGTATTTAGATCAGTGATTCCCAAAGTGGTTGATACCATGCCCTGACAGAAGATGAAACAATCCAGGAGGGTGGTAGTGGCCTCAGGAGCAAAAGAGGAGCATTGAATTAAAGTACTAAGGGGATGGTGAGGGCATAAAACACAACAATTAAATGATGAAAAAAAGTATAATTAAATCTTTTTTAAACACATCTCTTCTTAACTACTGTATGCACATAGATAGATAGATAGATACTTTATCAATCCCAAGGGGAAATTCACATACTGCAGCAGCAGCATACTAATAAAAAACAATATTAAATTAAAGAGTGATAACAATGCAGGTAAAACAGACAATAACTTTGTATAATGTTAACGTTTACCCCCCGGGTGGAATTGAAGAGTCGTATAGTGTGGGGGAGGAACAATCTCCTCAGTCCGTCAGTGGAGCAGGACAGTGACAGCAGCCTGTAGCTGAAGCTGCTCCTCTGTCTGGAGATGATCCTGTTCAGTGGATGCAGTGTATTCTCCATGATTGACAGGAGCCTGCTCAGCACCCATCGCTCTGCCACGGATGTCTGACTGTCCAGCTCCGTGCCGACAATAGAGCCTGCCCATACATTCACGCATAGTCGCAACATCGAGATCAGTGTTCAGGTCTTAACAAGCAAAGTTTTCGTGGGTGCACACTTTCAAATGTTCAGGATTTTATGTGATAGGTCAGCAGGAACATATGAATGTTCTGACTTGTTCACTGTACAATACTATACTGTAAATATGTGATACGTCATAATTTGATGTAGTGCAACTTGCAAGTGCAATAAGTACCTAAAATTTTTAATGCATATTGGATACCATGTTGGTACCTAACCTACATGGATCACATTCAAAGCAACTTAATTGTTGTTCCAATAAAACAGCAGTTTACATGTCAGTATTTTTATATTTAATAAAATATTTTAAAATATTTTGGGTAAGGTATGTGGTAAATTTGCATTTTAGCAAATACAGCTTTATTCCCTCACCTACAAACAAAACATTACCAATGTGACTGATTTGTCAAAAAGTTTTTTTCAAATGAATCTGTGAAGTCTTCAAGAATAGCAGAGCATTTAACAAAAGTTAATGCTGATAAAAATGAGAAGAACTTAAAGAAACTTTTTGGAAACAATCAATATTGGCAGGTATGTTTTTGGCAGCATCCAAAAAAGAAGGTGATGGGTTGTGTGCCTCTTACAACGTTTCCTTACTGATTGCTTAATCGGGGAAACCGCCTAGTATTTGTGAATAACTAATACTACCAGCTGTTAGTGAGGTCATATGAACTGTACTGCACAAACCGACATCTAATATCATGAAGAATAGTCTTTGGAACAATAACACGGTGCAATAAAGAATTGATGAAATGGCCGACAATATTAAAGAGTCATTATAGGATTATTTAGAAACAACCGAGTTCTCTATACAACTTGATGAATCTACTTTACTAGGAAATCATGCCTTATTTTTAGCATTTGTATGATACATAAAAGAAGAAAAAATTTGCCAAGAATAATTATTTGTCTAAAAATTACTAGCTGACACAAAAGGAGAATTGAAATTTCATGCATTGGAAGGGTTTTTTCAAGAAAAAAAAATTCCACTGGCTAATATCTTGTCAGTTGCTGCTGATGGTGCTCTAGCAATGGTAGGGTACCATCATGGTTTTATTGTATATTAAAAAGAGGCAATACCACATCTGTTCACTGTACATTGTGTGATTCATCGTCAACATTTAACTGCCAAAAACCTGAATAATCGCCTTCATTGGTCATTACATTATGTACTTACTGCAGTCAGCAAAATCAGAAATCATTCACTGAATGACAGATGGTTGGACAACTTTGTATTTAAAATGATGAAGAATTCAATTGCTTGCTGCTCCATACTGAAGTTCATTTGTTATCAAAGGAAACCTTTTTGAATTAATTTTATAAGCTCTTTGACTCAGTTCTAGAGTTTCTAAATAACAGAGACGATTCTTTATGAGTCAACTGATTAATTTCTAAAGTAGCTGTATTTTAAGAATGTTTCTGACAAATATAGAGCCAAATATCAATAAATTGGTACCAGCACACCAGGCTCAGCCTTCTCCTTAGGATTGTTTTTAATACAATTAATCATTATTTACTATGTTTAATCGTTGTATGAAATTTTCAGTTCCAGCTTGTTTTATGTTTATGTACAATTTTTTTTTTGTTGTGTATTTTAATAAACAGTTTTAAAATTTCAGTTCCAGTGTCTTATTTCTAAACATCAAAAATCTCTACTACATTCAGAATAAAATGCAAATTTGTCACTGTCTGTCTGATCCAATTTCCATACTATTTTCTATTAAATTTACCTGTCATGTAGAACTGCTCAGGGTGTAGAAAGTTAATTTCTTGGAGGGGCCCTGAATAATTTTTTTTTTGAAAAGGTGACAGTAAACCAAATAAGTATGGAAACCACTGATCTAGATATTTTAGTAATATCTCTTCTACCCATCTAAGCTGCTATTGTTACAGAGTTACAACCAAGGGAGACATTTCTCATCCCCAAATGTATCATGACCTGATATCCTGTTTATGATTCAGCAATGCTTCAGAATATCACATCACACTGGTGTGAAGCATCTATCCATTTCTTAACCTGCTTACTCAGGGTAGGGTCACGGGGAAGTGGAGCCAGTCTCAGTAAACATAAAACACAAGATGGGAACAATTCCTGGACAGGCCGGTAGTTGGTATAAAGCAACTCATCTTGAATTCACTCTCAGAAAACAAAAGCTTCCAAGAATTCTGCTAAATAAAAGTAAGAGTAGTTTTAAATATAATACATCAATTACTGCAGTATTTAAGGATCATTGTGAAACACACTGTAGAATTACAGTATAATTCACAGTGTTTTATTATTAAAAGATGTTAAGATGCCCCCCTAAGTTAAATGTATTACTGTGCTTTTGTTGATTTTTTTCCAAATATTAGTTCTTTGAACTGTGGTGGGCTGCCGCCCTGCCCGGGGTTTGTTTCCTGCCATGCGCTCTGTGTTGGCTGGGATTGGCTTCAGCAGACCCCCGTGACCCTCTAGTTAGGATATAGCGGGTTGGGTAATGGATGGATGGAGTTCTTTGAAGATGTATTATTTTACATTCTTTTTTTGTTACCATTTGGACAACTTCATTTTATGTTTCCTATCACATTTTACACCCAAAGACACTTTCAGGTAGTATTACTCGTAGTATTACTATACTATGAATGCATCAGTGGATTGTCAAATGCAGCCACTTGAAAAGCCTAGGATTACATTATAACTATTTCTACATTAGTAAAAGAAAGACTCTTTTCAAAAGTAATAGTCATTGTCATAGTAGTAGTAGCAGTTATTGGTTTTGCCACATGAACAGATTACAGTAAAACTCTTACTTGCATGTCAGACCATCCTGCAATACTTCTTCACTCACCAGTGTTATGATAAAAATGCATTAAAATATATTATTTAATTTAATAGAAAACTCAAATCAACTTGCATGATACAGTGTTTACTCTAGGAAAGTGCTATTAGTTGGTGGCAGACAGAGGTTGAGAGAGGATGGCACTAATAAATATTTATGTAATTATAGCAATAAATACATAATGCAAAAAACATATTTTAACAATAACATAGGAATACATACAAATTTTAAATCACATTCACAAAAGGCATGCCCACAGACAAGGCATACACATTTTTAATTGAATCACATTTTCTAGCCTTTTTTTCTTGGAATATTTGAAACAAATTTTGACGAGAAGTCAAGGGAAGAAGTCATACAGCCCAACAAAGCCTGATTCATCTCATTTATCTAAAATAGAATCAAGTCGAGTTTTGAAGGTCCCAAAAGTCCTACTCTCTACTGCACTGCTTGGTAATTTATTCTATGTGTCCTTTTTGAACTCATTTTAATGTAACAGCCCACATTCATTGCACTAATTCCTTTCATATTTTTGAAAACTTCAGTCATGTCATTTCTTAAAATTTATTTGTTTAAATTGAAAAAGTTCATCTTCTTTAAGTAAAATGGAATCAGCTTGGTTGCTCTTTTCTCTACTTTTTCTGGAGAAGCTATGTCTTTTTTGCAGCCCTGTGAGGCATCACCAGTGCATTACTGAGCATAAGCATTATTTCCTTTGAGTTGTAATCTACACATCATGCTATGTGTATATCCTATTCTATCATTCAGTTTCTTAATGGCTTCAGGATACTGCCTGGATTTAAATATTGATGAGTCCGCTATGACTCTAAGGTCTTTCTCATAAGGGGGTACTTTCAAGTTTCAGACCTCCCATTGTGTATTCAAATTTTACATTTTTACATCTTTTTTTATGTGGGGGCGGCACTGTGGTGTAGTGGTAGCGCTGTTGCCTCGCAGTATGGAGACCTGGGTTCAGGCTGGCACCCTGCCTGGGATTTGTTCCTGCCCTGTGTTGGCTGAAATTGACTCCAGCAGACCCCCGTGACCATGTGTTAGGATATATCAGTTTGAAAAATGACTGACGGACTGACATGACATCCTATGTGTAATACCTTACATTTACTTATATTACATTTCATCTGCCACTTATTTGTCCAAGACCGTATGCTATTCCAATCTATCTGATTCAGCGGGTTCTAGATTTTGGCATCATTTGGAATTTTATTTACATATCTATGCAAATCATTTATATCTGTTAAAAATAGCAACAACCGCAGCACTGATTCATCAGAAACACCACTGTAACTAACAATCCTGTTCTTGTCATGCGATGTTCAATCATTTACTTAATAATTCTTTCCTTTAATTTACTCATGATGCACATTAAGCTTATTGACCTACTGGCAGAACACTGTTTGTCACTGATTTTCATTAAATGTTAAATCACTGAAAATGGGAGATGGTTGTTTTGGAGGTGAGGGTGGATCATGTTAATAATAAAAGACAGGCTAGGATTTACATCTTGAAACAACTTGCAAGAAGATTTTCATGGAAGGCATGTCACATTTAAGGACTGCAGTTGCTAATATCTCAACACTCATCAATTGCTGAGGCCTCCACCCAAAGTGAAACACAGTGCAAGATTTCTTCCAGGTTTTCACACTGATTTTAACATGCACATTGTGTCAGAAGAGTAGTGTAAGGTGAGGATGCTGGCGGGAGCCTATGAATTACTTGTCCGTCTGACCACTAATTTCAGTTGTAGGGGAAAAAGTGATATACTCCTTACCCCTCTTTTCACACCACTGTGCTCCCAGGTCTTCAAATCTTGTAAAATGAACACTGAATAAAGCTCTGGTACAGTATAACTAATACTACTTTCTTAAGTGGAATATATGAAACTAGCCAACCCGCAGCGTAGCATACGCCGCATAATCAGGCCGCTTTTTAAATGATTTTTAAGCACAGAGGAAAAAATAAACATTTGAAAAATCCGTAATTTAATAAACCACCAAGAAAAGTAACATTGCAACAATGCACGCTACGAAACAACATACAATTGTCCGTGACTGAAAACCGGAGGAGCGTTCAGTATGCACTGCCCGCTTATGTGCCTGCCCCCAACTCCCTACCTGAGTCGCTTTCATCTGTGTACAGTCCACACGCACCTATGAGTCACGTTGACTGTTAATTTTCCAAACACCGCCAGTCGGTTTCCACGCTGATTTTTCATTGTTCTTTGCGGTTCCGGCTGCTTTTTTTTATATATATAATCCACCAAGTCACCTGACCATGGGGAGCTTTACAAAGGGCAGGGACGTAATCAGTGCGAGCGTATCCCGCACGTACTGGGAATTTCGCTCGTGGGGAACAATTGGAAGCCACGGTCTCCATCACGAATGAGGTTCAATGGCTTACCCACGCCGGTAGACACACGCTGATCCATTCAGTGTAGCGCGTGCAGTACCGACATACAAGTGCATCACAGACCTGTTAATGTTCAATCTCACGTGGCTGAAAGCCACTTGTCCCTCTAAGAATTTGGACGCTGACCGCTGTTGGGTCGTGTAACTATTTAGCAGGCGGAGTCTCGCTCGCTTTCGGAAATAACCAGCCAAATCGCTCCACCAACTAAGAACTGCCATGCACCACCACCTACAGAATCGAGAAAGAGCTATCAATCTGTCAATCCTGTCCGTGTCCGGGCCGGGTGAGGTTTCCTGTGTTGAGTCAAATGAAGCGAAAGGCTCCACACCTGGTGGTGCCCTTCCGTCAATTCCTTTAAGTTTCTGCTTTACTCCCCCCTGAACCCAAAGACTTTAGTTACCTGGTTGGCTGCCCGGCGGGTCATGGGAATGACGCCGCTGGATCACCTGTTGCGGGGCCTGCATTGGTGAAGCAGGTGACACGGTAATGAAACAGAGGCACAGGGCTTATTGGTTTTTAAAGACTGCTTCCTTCATTGGGTTTTAACCAATGCACGGAACGAACCAACACACAATCGTCCGTGCGGCGCTCAAGGTGGAACGGGAGGAGAGGAGAAGGACATCCACTCCGCTCCCTCCGTCATGCTAGTCTGCTGATTTCTCGTTCAGTATACACTGCCTGCTCATGTGTCGTCTTTGTACAGTCCAGATGCACCTGTGACTCACGTAGACTTTTCATTGCTCTGTGCGGTTTTGGCTGCCTTTCTATATATAATCCACCAAGACACCCGACCACGGTGGGGGGGTGTGCACAAAGTGCAGGAGTATCTAAGAAGACGCATGTTTGTCGCGGATGCGAATTGCTGTATGTAGCATGTAAAACAGTTTGCTATAGTGCACGCGTCGCAAGGCCATAACCAAAACCCGTTTTTTAAAGACTGCTCACTTCATTGTGTTTTAACCTCAGTTGTAAAGGAACGTTTTAAGAATCCCATGGGATACCCCTCGCAAACAGTTTTACACGCCGCATATGGCGATTCACCTCTGCGAGAAACATGCCTCTATTAACAGTCAACGTGGGTCGGAGCTGCATGTGACCTCTATGACAGACGAATATAAATGACGCCGGTTTTTCTGTGTCGTCGCGTCCGAGTTGGTGGGCGTGGCTCTGTGAGTTGTCGTCGTATCCAATGGTCTTGGAGTTGGTGGGCGTGGCTCCTTCCTGCGTGCGCCATAGGTGTCTCACTTGTCGTCGGCTTAGTGAATCCACACCCCTTCCGGCGTGCTTTCCATGGTTGTCTTGCCTTAGTGAATTATATATATAGATACAGAGAAGATAGAAACCCAGTTCATATATTTAAATGTTATGCACCAACACTTTCTGTGCACAGTTTTGTTGAGTTTTTCTGTTTAGCTACAGAATTAAGATCATTGTTTATTTCATATGACATACAACACATTGGTCCTTACAAAGGCATTATATGTAATGAGTTGTTATTCATTTTAAAAAGAATAATTTTTAATAAATGGCCAGGCTATCATTAGGTATTTGTAATTTAAAATAAATAATTTTGTTGAGAATTTCAGGTTATGATTAAGACTATGATTTCTGATTTACTCTATAAGCACATGCTTGCTCAGTTGTTTGGTGCTTACTTACACTGTGTCTGTGTAGTGTTTTCACATCTCTGCCACACAAGAAACGTTTTTCTAGGAATTTGTTCTTTTTATGGTAAATGCTCTAACTAGAAATAAATTTAGAATTTATTATCATCAATGGTCCTAACATTCATGACTTAAGGGGCCTGCTAGACTACACAGCAAAAGCCTATATGGACAGGAAGCATGTGAATAATGAACACAGCGACCAGCCAGTCATCAAACTAGGATCCTAAAAATGTCAGGCAGCACTGCTAACCATTCCTCATCCTCACTGTCAAGAACAGTGATAGGAGGCAGAAGCTATTAAATACCGGATGTAATGTGTCAATTCATATCCAAATTGTAGATGACAGTTCTGGCAAAATCTTCAGTAACACAAATCCTAGAAATATGCGGCATCCATGATTGTAGATAATAATTCATTAGATATTAGAGCAGGGGGTGGCTTTTTGTATGTAATTTGACATAAACATGACATTTTAATATTTACTATATTCCAGCAGTGTCCCTGAGAGCTGTCTTAATATTGCTGTCTTTACTGTAATGAAAAATAATATGAACAGTATGACCATTTCACCTCTTCATGTGTCTCTGTCATGTTACATAAAGAAGTAGTCAGTTTCATAAAAAAAGTATGCATTCAATGTTTATGTATATTGCTACACAAGGTTCAAATGGCAATGTTTTTTAACCAAAAACAGTTTCGTGTTCAAGATTCCATGTACTCCTTGTGTGAAAGTGGCATTTGAAATTGTATTTATTGTTTAAGTAGTTAAGTGGTTGGTGGTGCAGTGCTGCAACGGACCTCCAGAAACATAGGTCCAAAATCTGTCCCTATTCTCATCCTGTGTACAGTTTGCACATTGTTCTTATTCCCTCTTTACTTTTCTCAAGGTGCCATGTGTTACCCTGTTAAAAAATACTTTTCTTGTAATATGGTTTCATATACAGGGTCCTATTTTTCATATACAGGATCCAATTTTTAATCTTACTCATTTTACCTTCTGCTAATTTAAAATGGTAACTATACTTTACAAATACACATTTAAAAGTACTTAATTTCCTCTATATTTTATTGTATAATAGACTATATCATTTTGTATTTCTTGTCATTTTGAATTTTACCGTTTTTTATTTATCCATCCTTGAATTTTTTGATTTTCTTAATCTAGTTCAGAGTCATAGGATACCAGAGGCAATCCTAGCAACATCAGGCACAGGGGAGGAAGCGACTATTGTAAACTGCACTGGAGTTCCTTGTGAAAAGTCCATTCATCCATCCTACCAATTTCTTTCCCCTCTTAATGCAGTTCTTCTTGGGTCCAGACATGGATGTCATAGCATTGCCATTAGAGAAGCAACAGCCTGCAATTCACAGTTCTATGAAGGTGGCTATATAAAATAAAATTTGACTTATACAAATGAAGGAGCAGAGTGTATTTATAAATGACTAGCCGTTCCCCACAGCTCTGCCCGCATAATAGTGAAACAGGACAAACTTTAAAAATCAATAAACATAAAGGTATCGCTAGCTAAATGGAGGCAAGTTACGCTCCAAAATCCAGACATAGACCAACTTCCCACTCCTGACATCACGCTTCCCCCTCCCCTTGGCCTCCAGCCTCTGACTCAGATTAGCACAAATATAACGCTCCTGCAAGCAAACTATGATTCTTAGCACGATGACAGAAGTCACAAAATCAACCGGAATGTTCAAGAAAATTATACAAAAAACCCAATATAAATCAGTTAAGTAGTTCTCTCGTTCGCTAGCTAAGCAGATTTAAATACGCCCCAGGCTGGCGCGTGAGTGAGGAGGGCCCCTTCCTGTCTCTCTTGTATACGCGCAAATAAATCGGTACTGCAAGTGAACTATGATACTTGGTGCGATGAGATGGGTCACAAAATTAACTGGAATATTAATGCAAATTATATAAAAAAACCCGATCTAAATCTGTTAATAGTTCTCTCGTGAAAAGAGGGCACAGACAGACAGACAGACATTGGACCTTATATATAGAGAGATAGATGCAAATATTAAAGATTTTTTTGGGGAAAAAAAGTATTATTACCATTCACTTCCTTAGGTTTTTACATTTGTTCTGTAAATCTAAGAATCATAACATTTCAGTCTGTGTTATGAAAAGGCAAAAAAAAACTGAGTTAATCAAAGCCCAAATTAGTCTCTCGGAATGATTTCAAAACTGGTTAGAAGATATTTGAAGCAAAGGAGGGTTTGTACATTTTTATATTAATTAGAAAATAACTAAAGTCAATGCAAAGTGTGACTTTAAATCAGTCATTTGACAATGGTGTGAATGGTACAACTGGAAGCTAGCTAATAGTGAATTTCACACATATACTGAAAAATCTTCTTCCTCTTCATCTTCTACTGATTGCTCAATCTTCTCCAAACAGCTATGCCCTGAACCCCCTCACCAGTCAAACGTTTTTCCTTCAGATATTCTTTTACTTTATCCATCTACCTCTGCTTTGTCCTCCCTTGCTTTCTCTTCTCTTCTAGGGTCATTTGGCTTTGGCTCTGCACAAGGTAAAAAAGTAGCCCTTGATGGTTCACCAGGTTATTACAGGGCAGACACCTTTGCTCAAACCAACAATGAGACCAATTTGGAGTCACAAAACAACCCTGCACATCATTAGTATACAGGGAGGAAAACTTGCTCTGACATGACGACAATGTGCAGACTCCACACATCTCCATAAAACATCTCAAGTAACTTTAAAGTGCAACTAAAATAAGTTGAAAATACAAGAGCCATGTCATGAACATTTTCTGTAAATGCATTTATTGTAATATTCCACTATTATCATAGTTTGTAATTATAGTTCAGAAACAAATGAACTTATAAATGTGGATTATGATACAACAGGTTTTTTACACCACACTACACCTGCATCCATGTTTAATTTGGAGCTGGAGTGTCCTGTTTCTTAAGATTATAAGTTCAAATCTGTTTTCTCCTTCTGGCCAAATGGCCTGTAAGGTTTAACTGGTACTGAAAAAGTGTGACCCGACATTTGCGCGATAGACATATGCGTGCTGACAAAATAGCGCCGATTAAAGCGCGCAGTCAAAATCGCGGCGACAAAATTGCGAAAGTTTCATTAAATATGAATTACTAGTTTAAAGCATGTATAATAATGTTTATTTTAGAAGTCAATATTATGAGACGCAGCATGCCATCAGCACGGCACACAGATAGTCCTTAAGATCACGCCCTGCATATGTAGGAAGAATTGCAGCAAGGGTGTCCCACTCTCTTGGCCTCTCTCGCGATTTTGTTGTGGCGATCTTGTCGGCGCGCATTTGTCGAAAACCAGTTAGCGGGTTTGTCGGCGTTCATTTGTCCGTCACGGTTTTGTCGGCGCGCATATGTCTATCGCGCTTTTGTCGGTGAACCCTGAAAAAGTACCAAAAAAAAAGTTGTCTTCAAGCATTTCACACTCAGTTGTATATATGCACATTTGCAACTCCACCTCAAACACCTAATAATCTCAATTCACTCCCTTTTTTAAGAGAAAAATATTTATTTCATCTAGCTCAGTTCACCATGGACCCTTCCAGCTCTTTGAATTTACATTAATATAAAGGTGCAAGAGACTCTAAGGGGAATCCCACTCTATAAACATATGTTCATATAAATGGACTGGAGGCTTCAAGGGGGGGCCTGCTCCTTGTATTGATTTCCAGAGTACACCCAAGCAGGGAGGTGTTCAGTTTTGCAGCAGACACAGAGATCGCTGTGAGGTGGGCTTGCTAGGTGGGATTAACAAAGTCAAAATTTTAGTACTGAGACAACAAACCAATATCCACGCTGCATTGAAATGGCATCCTGTAAATCTGCACTTTGCTGCTATTTCTTCATTGGCTCGAGCAAATTGAAACAGGGTGAAAAACAGGGTGGGGCTAGTTCCGCAAACTGCTTGAATATTTCTCTGTTCATGTGATATGGTTCACTCACCTTGTCATTATACTATAGTAGTAATACTGTATGTCAACAAGAATCAGTGAAAAAGATATTAATGTTAGGATCAAGAGATGAAAGATGGTCAAAAATACAAGCAGGGGTCTTTACCAAAAAAGACAAACCAATCTTTTGCCAATCCAGAATCATAAGACAAGAATCAGAAACCATAGCACAAAAAGAAAGTCAAAATATCAAGTCCAGAAAGGCACAGAATATTGAACATAAAGTATTTTTATCCAAACACAGATAAGTCAGAATCTCAAGTACTGGAACCTATAGGTCATGCTCATCATGACATGCATCGCACACTCTCATGGAATTCTGGGAAAGTTGCATAGGCAACTGCTGATGCTTTAGCCACAAAACAGAAGCACCCATTAACAATTCAAAATGGCATAATGGGAAAACAATAATGATTTTTACAGTTAGGTCCATAAATATTTGGACATTTTTATGCAATCGTTTTGTTCACCCCACTGAATTAAAGCTGAAAGTCTGCACTTCAACTGCATCTAAGTTGTTTCATTTAAAATTCATTGTGGTAATGTACAGAACCAAAATTAGAAAAAAGTTGTTTCTGTCCAAATATTTATGTAATTTTCAAAGGAAGGCAGATAGCAAAAAAAATGGTGAAAATCAGATTTTCTGGGTATAAAAACATCAGTTATATTGCATAGATCTCAGAATCACAATAAGGCAAAACTGACTAATCAAATTGCTCATAGACACACACGCACACACACAGGTCTTACTATTTTATTACATAGCAGATTATTTATTGAAGGGCAATGTCTTATTAAGATTTGTTTTGCTGACTGGTGTTATTATAAATTAATTCTATCATACATGTAGTGTGGTGGTCATTTTGGAGGCCATGGATCGCTTAACAATGTTTTCTATATACAGTATTTGTAATTAGATGTTTGCATTATGAAAATTTATGCAGATGTATTTCCAGGAAAGGAGTAGCTCATTTTTAAAGTGAGATAGGCCTACACGCTTCTCCTATTAGTGCCCTCCCAACTGAATTAAGATGTATAATCATTAAGATGTCTGCTCGTGCTGAATAACACTACTTAAAGCTGCAGTTACGTGGCTCATAATTTAATAATTTGTTAAATTACTCATGCAAAAAGAGTGTAGCCTGAATTATTTTAAGTTTGTAAGAACTTTTATTGAGTACATATAAAGCATTGAATTGTACTTTTGATAGTTACGTATATGAAATATTAGATATTTTAAAACATTTAAAAATAAATTTTTCCTTTTACTTGAGTAACTTTCCAGAATGTTATTTCTACTTTTACCTAAGTATTGGTCCTGGGTAAATTATGTAACACTGATACATAACAACCTAACTGGTGGGATTAAGTGGCCACTTACTTTTATAGCCTCTTGAAATGCTTTCAGGCTTTCCATTTTTCAATAATCTTCTCTCTGTTCACTGTTTGTGTGTTTCAGTGTTTGAACTTTTAGATAATTGAAAACCAATGGCCCTAGAAACAGAGGTTTCAACAGAGTTGTCAGAGTTTTGAAAAGGGAGGGCTGAAAAAATGTGTAGGCTTCATACTTCCAGCTTCACTCAGTGGCGTGTTTATTATGTTAGACCTCCCACTTCTATGGTATACTGTTCATCGCTGTTCTTACCAGATGTTCTTACCAGATCACCATGGACTCCTACATGGAAACTCTGATAAATGATGTCTGGTTTTGTGGATTTAGTATTTATTTAGTATATCCAGAGGACATGGTGGCAGATTTGCTCACTTTGCTACCTCAGGGATCCTGCATCCTTGGTTTGAATCTTGTGACTGGTCATAGTATGTGTGGAGTTTGCACATTCTGCCCATGTCTATCTCCCACATACACCACAGAAGTATAGGATGAGATGGTTGGTGATACACGTTGACCATATGCAAGCGTATATAAAGAGGACCCTACTGTGGCCAGGACTAGTTCCTGCTTAGCACCCAGTAATGACTTTCTCTCCTGACAACCTCAAATTTGGTGTCTGTATGTCAGTTTGCTTTTCACGAGTGAACTACTTAACGCATTTAGATCAGGTTTTTTTCTATAATTTGCTTGAACATTCCGGTTAATTTTGCAACTTCTCTCATTGCTCTAAGTGTAATAGTTCGGTTGTGGCACCAATTTATTTGTGTGAATCTGAGAGACTGGCTGCAGGCCTGGGGGAGGGGCGGGACCTCAGGAGTAGGGAGCTGGACAGGGCTATCCTCACTTACATGCCAGCCTCCATTTGAGTCACTCTACCTCTCACCATGTTTTGGATTGTACCTTGCCTCCACTTAGCTAGCAATACCTGTTTGTTCAGCAGACATTGTCACCTAGAGATTGTTAAAGAGTAACATTTAACATTTTTGAGAGAGATCACATTTATGTGTGTTTTAGAGGGTACCTGCTTATTGACAGAGATATCACGGCCACATGCTTTTCTCCCCATGCAGGGGGATGCTCCCCCATCGGAGTTGAATACGATCAGATACAGTGAAAACCTTTGTCATTGGAGGATACCTATGTTCCGCTTAGCCAGATATGCCTTGCCAACTTTTTATATTTTTGGCAAAGAGATCACAGCTACATTCTCTCCCCTGAAAGCAAAACCAAAAATATTATATGTCAAGAGGGACCTCGGATACAAAAGCTATCAATATAAATTCTTCTCAATACAAATTATTACATTATGTATTTATTTTTTATTGATTTTTAAAGTTTGTCCCGTTTCAGTACTACGCGGGCGGAGCCGCAGGGGACAGCTAGTATGTAATATATTAAGATAGCTGTTATATTAAATGTGAGTTAAACTTGAAGAACTATTGTTTCTGTGTTTTACAATAATTGAGTTCAGTTTAATAAGACAGTATTTTTTTAAGTCAAAAACACAAGATTTTAAATCAGATTGTTTTAAATCTGTTCTTCTCCTATTTGGTTTACTGTTAAATCATCTTCTAAAGCTCAGTTAAATTTTCCCATGCAGTTCAAATTTCTCATTTGTTAAGTTAGCCTGTTTTCTAAATTATGCTTTATCACATCTAAACGCATGTCCAGTCAGACTTGAAGACCAAATGTAATTAAGTAACTTGAAACTGCCTTTTCCAGGACATTGGAATTCAGGTCATCACATTGAAGTTTTAAGACAGTAGCACTAATTAATTAACTTTGAAAGTATCAAGTAAGGTAAATATAAAGTGCAGTAATTGCTGTGTGTGGTTTGTAAAGATTTATGATTATTTTATTAATTTATGTATGTATGTATGTATGTATGTATGTATGTATGTATGTATGTATGTATGTATGTATGTATGTATTTATTTATTTATTGTCAGAAAATCAGTTATTTTATTACCATGTATCTCATTTTAAAATGGAATGAATTACAGTATACAAAAATGCAGTCTAGGTTCAATAAAATGTACTTCCTAACAGAACATAATCAACTACAAACAGAAAATAATGCAATTTCAGGTTGAAAAACTACATTTGATCTACAAGAACAGATGAATTGATATTTAAGGGCAGAACATGCCTGGTGCACTGCACCGTATATTTGAAAAGATATAACGAACATAGCTGTATTGATTATGGGGTTTTGTTGAAAAGCAGTTTTACATAGAAACATCATGAAACTATAAAATTTGCAAAAAACATATTTTTCAAATGAATCTTCCCCAGGTTTAGCTCACATTAGTTTCAATGGCATTTTCCTCTTTTTATTTTAAAAATAAAAATTGTTCAATAATTTAAAAACAGTTGATTATTTTAGTTTCCCTGAAAGAGTTGTTTTTTAATTCAAATAATGGCAATTTAAAAGTTAAAACAAAATTAACTGAATACAACATTCCACTGGAGTGGCTGGAGTAGTACTACACTATGCATCTCATGTGACCGCTAACATTAATATAGTCCACTCCTGCCTAGATGTCACTCTAGTTTAAAATGACTTGATTGTGTAAAAGATGCTCTTTGAGTTTCCATGTCATGCTCAATGAACATTAATCTTCATCCCAATTTGCACTACAGGCCTTCTTTAAGGTATGAATGTAGTGGGGTGGGCCTGTCACAACCATAAAGCCAAAAAAAAATCTTATCTGACAACTGTCTTTCAAATAAAATCAAAAAGGCATTTTTGAATGGCATGTCAAGATACTAGAAATAATTACCAAGCTGGCTTATAAAACACAAGCCTGAGTAAAAAATTGTTCCCAGGTCTTATGCTACTGATACTGAAAAAGTTGACATTTTTTCTACAAAAAAATCTTAGTTTGTCTTCTGTATGAGGTTCCTAAATGATATTACAGTTAAAGACATTGGTGGCACACAGAGATGCTTTAACATATTCAAAAACAAGCCTAAGTGAGGTGTGTGTGCAGCTTAATTTTGTACAGTTCCATTGCTGCCAGCTTTCTTTAAAGGTGATACAGAACCATTTTGACTTTGTTGCAGAGAAGAGCAAACAAGGGCATCCCTAGACTAAAGGACATATCCTTTCCCTGTCAGACTGTAGAAATTAAACCTGATTAGTCATAAATGGAGAAGGCTATGTGGGAATCAAGTCCAGGGCTTTAAAGTTCTCAAAGCCATCAATTGACCGAGAAAAATGGCTTCAGTTACATTTTTCATTATACAGGTAGAAATTAGGAGGAAGCACATTCGAGACAGAGGCCAGGAAGCAATACAAACAAAGTTTTGGTAGCATCTGGAATAAATTAGTCTATTATGACCATATTTAAAAATCATCTGAATGGAAGAGCTCAATTATTAGATAGATATACAGGAAGATGGGCTGACACATAGATAGATAGATAGATAGATAGATAGATAGATAGATAGATAGATAGATAGATAGATAGATAGATAGATAGATAGAAGGGGCTGTATAAAAGAGATAGATAGTTATGACATGCCAAGTTGTTAAAAGGAAGTTGGCCAATAATACTCTTTTCCCGGCATGGGCACTGCATACTGGAATTGGATACTGCCTAATTTTATGTTATAGTGGATTATCCAGCAGGACTATACCAAGATTAAAGCAACACACTGTACCTGTCTACCCTTGGACCTCTATTCACATGGCTTATAAACAAAATGATTGTGACAAATACTTCAAAGAAATTTATGACCCATCAATTAAACCGAAGAGCTGTAAACTATTTCGAAACATAGTGGCTTTGCTACATCTAAATAACCTTCTAGCCAACTAAACTCAGCAGTGACCAGCACAGTTTGAGCCACCAGACAGCAGACCAGACAGACTGCCTAACCATCATTCATCTGTCTGTATCAGCTCATCAGAACACCTGACCAGCATCAACTAAAATAAATAGAAGCATTTGTCCACCACACAGTCATAGGGTGTCTGCTAGTGATTAGTTACAATGGTTTGAGGGGGGCTTTGAACCATTACATTACAGTTTTGTACTCCCTGGGCTAGATGTCACTCTGATGACTACAAGTGTCAATACATCCTAAACCTTTAGTTGGCCTTAACATTCTGAGTCTAATGAGAAGTACTGACTATCTGGTGATTATCAATTAAAGTCACAACCTGCTCCTATGCATTCATACCTTGAGGTACGGTATGTGCTTTATAGTAGCAAGGAAATTTTGACATTACATTCCTGGCTTTCCTGGCAATCCTTTTGGAGTGAAGGTGATGCAACCCTATAAACTGCAAGTTGCTTCAGACATCTAAGACAAGAATAAATTGACAATCAATGACTTTTGTGTTTCAGTACTATTCCAAGGTATTGCACTAAAAGTCTGACTAGGATAAGAATTTTTCCTTCCTCGGAGTAGATTATGAGAATTAGTTACGAAGTGTCCATTTCATATGTATAATTTGAAAGTTTTACAGTTTTATAGCAATCTTCATCCATAAATTGCTGCCCATGATGAGGTTTTATAGTTTTCTGATAATAATGCTAAGGTTTCAGCACAAAGATAATAATAATAGCAATAATAATAATAATCAAAGTAGTATGAGAAGAAGAAGAGCAAGAAGAATAAAACATAATAAAGTAGGATATTGCACTAATCAGCACATAATTGTTTCCACTTTCCAACAATATCAAGAATAATACTGTAATGAGCACAGAGATGGAAAGAATGTGGCACACAATGAATGACAGTTATGCCTGATAAGGGGTTCACAATAAGTGATCCGCACTTGTACTTTTAGAAGGATCACTTTCCTGTTATTATGGCCATAAGAAACGCTTTATAGTTTAACAGTTATTAACAGTTATTAAAACTAGCCTATTCTTGTGCTGTGCGTGAAGTAGTATTGACTCTTTCAGTGTTCCTGATCATCTTCTAGACTCATATGCTTCTGCTGTCTCTGTGATTCCCCCTTTATCTTCTGCAAGGCTGTTTGAATCCAATGCCACAGGAGTCTGTGCCTGCCTCCTTGAACCTTTCTGGGCTTGTAAAGCCCAATGCAGATATTGCAGGAATAGAATGCAGAAATTTGAGAAAAGGTTAGTTGTAACATACCCAAATAATTGCTATTGCAAAGCTATAGTTTTATATTTGGCCAACAAGTGTATCCTTACCAACACTTTCATTTCAGCTGCTAAAGCATGGCTTCTCCTTGTAGATGAATCAATTGTGATGTAAAGATTTGTTGCAAATATTTATGCTATCATTTCATGAGTTTACTGTTGTTCAGTTTTTCCAAAACATTCATCCTTTCACAGAATGTGCATGCAGATATGTACATGAACACCATCTTCTTTCTGGCAGCTCCTAGTGAATTACGACAGGTCACGAGTTCCCCTAAATCCTGTTAAAATTTGATAAAGAAATTTGATAAAGTTCCTTTACTCCTAATTCTAAGACTAGGATCAAATTTGTGTCATTCTGACATTTTTGATCCAGTTAGGACTGTTTTCCAACTCTGAGTCTCTTGCTAAATACGGGCACAGTTCACTACAAGTGTGCAAAATCTCATATTTCACTTTATTCATTTAAGATTTAATGTGTTAAATGCATGACACTTCTGAAAGTTTAAAGCAATTATTTCAGACTTTTTTTGTTTATGTTTCAGTATTAAATGAATTTGGCTTTTACTGTTTAACAGATTTGCAGCTTACTGTAAGTAATCCTTTGCCCAGACAAATCCTTCCTTGCAGTCCTGGCCTTTGTTTCATTTGGCTCACTAAAAGTTTATGTCTCTGTAGAATATGAAGATCACAGTAGGCAAATATATTTCTTATAACTGGTATCTAACACATATACCAAGTGACATCTGGTTGTTAAGTAGAGTTCCTAACTGTATACAATGACTACTTGTTCTGTGCATTTTCAAAAGAATGTTTTTAGAAGGTAGTGTAAATATTTTATAAATGGGTTCATGTAACTGTTTTTCTCAAATTAAACCTGTGAAAAAATGCTTTAATAATTCCGTTATTTTAGAAGAAATTTAATTCAGGTTCTTTGCTGCCTTTTTATCGTGAAGGATGTTCATTAAGTAGTTTTTATTTTTCACATCTTTATTATGGCCAACATGTTATGAAATGGCTAGTCCATGTAAAAAAGTAAATTTAAGGCCAGGTAGATTAAAATCCATAGGATTATTCAAGAGAACTGTTGAGAAAAACAAGCAGGAGCCAGAACCAGAAAGTCAAAATGAGCTAGCTAAGAAAGCCAAAACTATTAAAAACTTAGAGTCAACTCTTTTTCAGTTCCTAACTGTAATGGGGATTATCTTTTTCTAACTAAAATGTAGTATGATTAATCGTGAAGTTTTTCTTTCTCAAATTCAAAAGCTTGGACATTACATGGTGCGTGCTGGATTTGTAAATACTATAGATAGGATTATGTCATATGTACGCTCGCATCTGACTACATATATTTAGCAACAAACACAACTGTCAACATGAACATGGTGACCCCAATTCAAAAAATAACCAGAAACGGAGAATATCACAGAAAATCCAAACCCAAGGAGAGGGACCCAAAATGATGACAGTCATTATACCAAAGATTTTAAAAGACTTAGGTAAACAAGTTCTCATTGTTTTTAACAAGCTGGCTAAATGTGAACATAGCATATAAATATATTGTATATTAAACTTAAATTTAACATATAATTAAAAATAGACTCATGTCAAATGTAATGAACATTTTTAGAATTACCAATAAACTCTTTACAAATATTAAAATTAGTATAACGGGGTGGCACAGTGGGTAGCGCTGCTGCCTCACAGTTAGGAGACCCAGGTTCACTTCCTGGGTCGTCCCTGCGTGGAGTTTGCATGATCTCCTCGTGTCTGCGTGGGTTTCCTCTGGTTTCCTCCCACAGTTCAAAGATATGCAGATTAGGTGCATTGGCGATCCTAAATTGTCCCTAGTGTGTGCTTGGTGCGTGCGCTCTGCAGTGGGCTGGCACCCTGCCTGGGGTTTGTTTCCTGCCTTGTGCCCTCTGTTGGCTCCCGTGACCCTGTAGTTAGGATAAAGCTGGATGGAAATTAGTATAGTATCAATATTCTAATTAGAAGTTCCATTTGTTGTCTCATACCTGAATGTAAAGTTATATCACTTACATGTTTATGCTAAAATTGAGAACAAGACTGACAATGATATGTCATTTCAACAAATCTGGGTGTCTTATTTTTTATGAAGGACTGTGCATATGAAGACACATGCATGGGCACTAGCAGGTTTGGAAAAGGGAAAAGCATACTAAAGACAGTAATATAGACATTGCTGATCAAATTACCCATAATGTAAGCAACTAGGAAAGATAAATAATATGTAATAATAAAGAGAAAAAAACAGTCTTGTCATTATTGTGTAGCTGGTTTAGCTGGAACCTTCAGCTTTGTCAACAGAAGGGGATATTCACACCTTTAAACCAATAGCAAAAATGTATCAATTGGGAAAAGGACTTTGTAGAGAAGAAAGGAAATGTGAAGTATTTTTGATTGACATATTCCTTGTTCATAGTTTTAACATAATACAACTTTCTCAAACCCAATTAATCCAATTTAAGGTTGTAGTAGCTGGAGGAAACACTCCTGGAGAAGTAAACCACTCATTGCACGGTTAATTTTTGCACAAACCACAAAAGCTATAGTTGGCAGTTTAATAAACTTATCTTTGGTGACACTGGAGAAAAACTGAAGTAACCAGAGAAACAACACTTATTGACCTGGAATGAATATGCAGACTCCACATGGGCAACAATAGGGCTCTGAATTCAAACCTAGGAAGCTGGATTCATGAGGCATAAGCAATACCTGTGGTATTAGTGTGATGTACTGATCAGACTGACCATAGAGCACTTAAGAAGTCTTTCTTGTGAATCGAATTGTCTTCCCAGTTAACCATGAAATTAACATTCTGATTATTTTACATTTTCTGCCCAGAATAGATAAATATATTGTTTCAAAATGTAATTATATTATATAAACAACCAAGAACTGCTGAAACTCCAAATGTTATACCTTAGATTCCTTGGATTTCTATTAACAGGTGTGCTCCAGGTAGATGGTTTTTATTAAAAGCTGAAAACTCAGTGTGTTGATATTATCATGCAAAATTAATAAGAAAAAATATTTGTCGTGATACAGTGAAGAGCTAGGATTAGGAATAATTAATAAATCAATAGGTATTTTTATTGTTGAAGTTATAAAGTTTTCTCAAGCATCAATCAAGATTTAAGGTCCACTAATATTTGAATAAGGATAACCAGTCCAAAGGTTCACTAGTCACAGTCATGAAGCTGCACAAAGTAATACAAATTAGAGATGGCTTTCTATATGTGGTTTTATGGAAGAGATTGAAGTTGCTCTGCATGATCTGAATAAAAAGACTTAGCCACCAGGACCAGACTGTGGTCTGAGAAACAATGAAAGTCAATTTTTTGCCAAACACTTGATGAAAAGTTATTTAAACAATAATAGACATAAATGGAAACAAAGTAAGCACTTTGGATTACCTGAGCACTCCTCATTTGTCACCCAGTACCCAAAAATACCATTCCAGGCTTTACACTCCCTCCAGACAAAGAGTAAATTGCATTTCGTGGGTTATTTTCAGGGACCCTGCCTCTCTATAGAGTGTTCATAAGTTAGAGGTCTTTATTATTGTGCCAGTTGCACCTGTTTCGTTTACTTGTGCACTGTATTTCTACATTATACTAGGTACATTTTATCATATTTTCAAGGCATCATAGGGACATTGCAAAGGTTAACAAATATTAATTTGCAAAAGCTGTATTCTGTATTCATTTCCACTACAATTCTCTATGTCAAGTCACATGCAGTTACAGCACTAAACCTTTTTGCTAAAATCTCATGACCTTGGATTATTATGTCTCTAAAACTCAGATGATTAGAGTCCTGTGACTTTGACTTTGTTTTTTTTTTGTTTGCTATACTAGGCTAGCTTTGATTAATTTACACTCTTAGTACTGGACAAGTAGCTTTATACAGAAGGTGTTTCAGTCAAGGATTTATTGTTAACCCTCAGCTGGGAACAAATCCACAACACACAATGTTATGTCATTGACAGTTTAAATGGTGAGGCTTTCTTTTCAAGGTAGGCTAGTCTTTATGTCGCCCATTAACATAAGCTTATTTTAACATAGGCAAAGCAAATTCAGTGTTTTCATCTAAAATTCTGGACAGGAAAATAAGCAAGTTAATCAGAGGAATACATTATTTATTTAATACATTTCAGTTCATATCCATCCATTTCAGTTTTTGCGTATCCATAGAGGGACACTGTGAAGCTGGAGAAGCTGAAGATCATAAACCTTTGATTAAAATTGATTTTAAACAACTGTTTTATTTACTGTGTTATAACAATGTGATGTAATTTCAATGTAGAAAGTCACAGAAATTGAATTTCCCTTTTATTTCTAACCTTTGGTTTGGATACTCAGAAAGAACTTTCATCCTACAATCTATCTCTAAACCTGCCTTCTCTGGTAAAGGGCTTCAAGAAGACAGTTTGTTATCGTGGCCTAAAAATAATGCAGCAACTGACCATGAATGGAATGCATTTCTCCTTTAGGGCTTATTCTGACATTAAAAAAGTGAGTAGCTAGGGAACATCTGCCTAAAAAGGATGAAAGAAGTGACAGTGACTGTGTAATGACCATTGGATTAAGGCTCAAGAGATGAAGGCAGAAAGCAAGCTAAAGTCATTGCCTGTGAGTAAGAAAATAAGAGTTTTAAAAATAGCCCAACACATAAAGTTGAAAGAGGGTCAAAAAAGAAGTAGTGCAAGTGGCAGGAGTCAGGATGTCGATTACTATTTTTTAACCAATAAAAGAGACAAAAATCGAAGTCAGGACACCAAAACTAGTCAAAACCAAGAGTAACATAATAACTAATATAATAAGCCATACACCAAGTTCTTAGAAGTAATCTGAATACTCAGACAATAAGGAAATGCATTATTATGACTTTTATCACTTCATGACGATGATGTCACATGATGTGCACCTATATTGTAGAGCCTAGCAGCAACCTTGTAACAACACAATAAAAATGGTGCTTTTGCACAAAAACAACATTGCATTGCGGGAGAAAGAATTCCTAAAAAGAAATACTCATAAAAAAGCCTCAAAACAAAACAAATATGAATGAAACCACTGAATTTCTTGACCTCAGAACCGACAGCACTGGCAAAGGTAAACGGTGCCGAACATCTAAAATTTACAACTGTGGATTTTGTCAAATAATGGACAAGGCATATTAAACCTGGAGTGTCTTAAACATCTGCTAAAGCCATTTTACAATCAAGATGACAGGATGTAAATCATGTAAATGTATTACAATGACCAAATTAATTGATTAATTCAACTATATAGTATGAATTCAAATGTATCCTGTTGTTGGAGAGTATTGGTACAGAAATAAACAAAAAAATAATACAATATTTTTTATCACCTTGTGTGTTACCATATTTTTTTTTACTGTGTCTGTATGGATTTTCCTCCTACAACATAAAGATATGCAGGTGGTGACCCTAAATAAGCTCCAGATGGTGGAAGTGCCAGTATGTGTGTGAGTATACCCTGTGAAGGGTTACCACCCTGTGCAGGGTTGATTTTTGCCTTATGCCCAGTGATCCTATCAATACTAAAATGTATGAGGAGTAAACAGATAGTGGATACATGTAAATTGGCACAGGGAGGTTTGGCAGAACCTTTTAGTTTTTTCATCTTATGCAGTTAATTAATATTTGATCAAAATATTGAACACAAGCACAAAAAAAACGTTCTCTGCTTCATTAGAACATTAGAAAACTTGTGATGACAAAAGGTCTTTTCAGCCCAACAAAGCTATTTGCCTAATTTTTTCAAAATAACATCAAGTACAGGTTTGAATGTCCCTAAAGATGTACTGTTTACCACACAACTTGGTTAACATAGTACATGTGTACTCTAGATGGTATTCTGTGTAAAAAAATACTTTGTTACATTCGTGTGAAATTTATCCTTAACAGGTTTCCCTGTGTTTGTGTCCCTTTAATAATGTTAACGTAATAGTCTGAATCCACTGCACTAATTCCTTTCATAATTGTAAATACTACAAACATGTCACCTCTTAAACGCTTTTTGTTTAAACTGAAAAGGCTCCAGCAGACCCCCGTGACCTTGTAGTTAGGATATAGTGGGTTGGATAATGGATGGATGGATGAAAAGGCTCAAAATCTTTAATCTTTCCCCATAACTCATGCTCTGAGGGGCCAAGTTGCTCAGCTCTGACCTTTTTCTAGCATTGCTAAATTATTTTTGTAGACCAGAGACCAACCCTGTGCACAGTACATCATGATATATAATTAACTTCTTGAAGGCTTCCACTATCTGAAAATCGATGAGTTTACTACAACCCGTAAGTCCTTCTCATAATGTGTACTTTTAAGTTTCAGCCCCCCAACTATATACTGTATTCAATCCTAACATTTTTACATTCTATATATAATACCTTATATTCACTCACATTACATTTCATCTGACAGAAATCTGACCAAGCCTATTTTCTGTCTAAGTTACCCTGATGATGATTCAAATGAATCTTTATTGAGACAACAAAACTTACTGAGTTTACAAATGCTTTAGAGGAAAAGAGAGAATATAAAAGGAAGTGGAAGGGAATTCCACTAATGATCTAAACCCTGCGTTTCACTCCTGAGGTTTAGTAGCACCTGAGCTGTTTGACTGTGAAGGTTGTTTTATTTTTGTGTTTATAAAAATTACTTATGAACACTTTGAAATCATTTGTTTGTTTTTTTGGCACGTCCTGACTCATCAGTACAAGAAAAGCCCCACATATGATGTACAGTTTGGTGCATCTTAATGTCCAGTGTAATAAGTGGAGACCAGAGACGCGGAAAGGTTTGGGGCAGCCACCCGTTTATTACGGTTTCCCGGCTGCAAAAGTCTTTGAGGCATTGTAATAGTTGTTTACACAACAGAGTCCAAAACAGAACTGCCTGCCTAAGCCAAGGCAGTGAGCTTTATAGCACAGAGGGCGGAAATGATGTCGTCCTCTGGGCCGGAACTGGAAGTGACATCATCCTTGGGGCCGGAACCGGAAGTGACCTCATTCTTGGGGCCGGAACCGGAAGTGATGTGTCCTTCCTGGAAATGGCGGCTCCTGGTGGGATTTCCCGGGTAAGACCTGCAGAGAACTCAGAAAGAGCGTCAGTGCACCCCGCCCCCCCCGGGCAGATGTATAAACAGTATTTCCTAAGCCCTTCAGCTGCTTCCCATGCACACGTGTGTGACAAGACTCCCCCCTCAGCCCAGACCCGTCGGGTCGGGCGACCTGCACCGAGAGGTCGTGGGCCCGGGAGAGGGCATCGGCGTTGGCATGAAGAGACCCCTGTCGATGAGCGAAGCGTATACTTGTACTGCTGCAGGTCAAGAAACCACCTCGTGACCCGTGGATTCGCCCCCCTGTGAAGGGCCATCCACTTCAGAGGTGCATGATCCGTCACCAGAGTGAACACGCGACCCAAGAGGTAGTACCGCAGCTGAGTTACGCCCATTTGATCGCCAGAGCCTCTTTCTCCACCGCCGCGTACCTGGTCTCCCTGTCCAACAGTTTCCGGCTCAGGTACATAACGGGGTGTTCAACACCGTCGGCGCTTTGGCTCAACACGGCACCCAAGCCTGTGTCCGAAGCGTCCGTCTGGAGGATAAAAGGGAGAGAGAAGTTAGGGGAGATCAAGATAGGTGCTGAAGTCAGAGCCCTTTTTAAGTCACTGAATGCAGCCCCCGCTTTATCAGACCATACCACCGTATTAGGAGCTCTTTTCTTTGTCAAGTCGGTCAAGGCGCGCTCTCGGAGAAGCGAGGCACAAACCGGCGGTAGTACCCGCCAAACCGAGAAAGGATTGGACTTGCCGCTTGGTTTGCGGACGGGCCAGGCCATTATGGCTTGCAACTTGGAACACTGTGGCCTCACAGTACCCCGCCCACTAGGTAGCCCAAATATTTGGCTTCCTCAATCCAAAGAAACATTTCTTGGGGTTGATTGAGCCCGCCTCTCCCAGTGTCCGTAATACTGCTGTGACCTGCTGTATGTGTTCCTTCCAGGTGCTGGAATAGATGACACGTCATCCAGATAGGCAGCACAGAGCGAGTTATGGGGCGGAGCACTTTGTCCACCAGACGCTGAAAAGTCGCAGGCGCCCCGTGTAACCCGAATGGAAGGACACGATACTGCCAGTGTCCGCTAGGAGTGCTAAACGCGGTTTTTTCTTGCGGACTCCGTTAAAGGAACCTGCCAGTACCCCTTTGTCATGTCAAGTGTAGTCAAGAATTTGGCTGGTCCCAGTCTCTCGAGGAGGTCATCCACGCGAGGCATGGGATAAGCATCGAATCTGGAAACTTGGTTAAGCCGACGGAAGTCATTGCAAAACCTCCAACTGCCGTCAGGCTTAGCAATCAAGGCGATGGGACTGGACCAGGGACTACTACTTTCCTCGATTACTCCTAGTGCCAGCATTCGCTTGATTTCCAGTTCCACTTCTACTTTCTTTGCCTCCGGGAGTCTGTAGGGTCGCTCACGGACGATCACCCCCGGGTCAGTCAATATGTCATGCGCAATCAGAGAGGTCCGACCGGTTTTCACTTACCACCTCTGGGACAGAGCGGATAGCTGCTTGAGCTCTTGTTTCTGCCTGGGGATAGCTGCTCGCCGAAATTAAGGGAACTTACTTCGCAAGAGAGAGCAGGGCTGTCGGAGGAGGGATCGGGACCCTCTCCTTCCACGGTTTCAGCAGGTTTACATGATATATTCGCTCAGCTGGTCGGCGATTGGGCTGTTTCACCAAATAGTCAACCAATCCCTTCCTTTCCTTAATTTCGTAGGGGCCTAGCCAATGGGCGAGCAGTTTAGAGTGAGAAGTTGGTACCAATACCATGACGCGATCCCCCGGTTGGAACTCCCGGAGAGTCGTGCCACGGTCATAAAGGCGGGCCTGTGCTGATTGCGCCTCTTCTATATGACTTTTTAGAATCGGTCTTATTGCATCAAATCTACCGCACAATTGGGCGATATATTCCAAAATATTAGTGGAGGGCTGTGCCTCCCTTCCCAGCCCTCTTTTAAAATATCCAATAAACCCCGGGTTGTCTTCCGTACAGTAATTCAAATGGAGAGAACCCGTAGAGGCTTGAGGAACTTCCGATATGCAAAGAGGACAAGGGGGAGGAGTTGGTCCCAATCCCTCCCATCCTTGCTGACTACCTTACGTAGCATTTGCTTGAGAGTTTGATTAAATCTCTCCACTAGGCCATCGGTTTGAGGATGATACACCGAGGTCTTTAAATGCTTTATTTTCAGTAACTTGGCAGTCTCCTTGAAGCGTTTCCGAGGTAAAAGGCGTTCCTTGGTCCGTCAGGACTTCTCTAGGAATGCCTACTGCGAAAAGACTCCTACTAGTTCCGTGCAATATTTTTGTGGTAGCCGAGCAACGGAACGGCTTCAGGGAATCGGGTAGCATAATCCACGAGGACGAGTATATATTTATATCCTCGGCTGAGGGTTCTAGGGTCCTACTATGTCAACCCCAATCCTATCAAAGGGAACATCAATAAGGGGAAGGGGAACCAGAGGAGCACGGTCCCTCCTAGGAATTTGCCGCAGTTGACATTCCGGACAGGAAAGCAAAAGCGCGAACCTCCTCATTAATCCCCGCCAGAAAAACGGAGCTTAATTCGCTCTAATGTTTTATCGGAGCCGAGATGGCCTCCAAGAAGGTGGGAGTGTGCTAACTCGCAAACCTGCCGCCGGTAGGTCCGCGGGATTAGCAACAACTTCCGGACCTTCCCCTCATGTTCAGCGACCCGATACAACAAATCATTATCAACGACAAAGTGAGGTCCCTGTGGCATGGGCAAATCGCGCGTTGGCGTTAACGAGAACCACTGCATTCTTTATGTGTTTCAGAGAGTCGTCATTCCACTGTTCTCTCTTGAAAGAAGCCGCGTCGCTCTAAACTGAAAGTGCAACTCAGAGAGCGGGTCCGGTCTGACCTCAAGGGGCGGAGATTCCTCCTCGCTGCCGGGCGCTAGTGGATGACGTAGTAGCCCGCGACGGTCCGGGAGTGTCTTCGTCACTCTCTTGGCCTACCGCCCCACTCCCTGTCGGCTGATTACACGGTGTGGAAGCAACTTGAGATGAATCGTTGTCATCTATAACGAGGCCATAAGTTTTTCGGGGAATGCTTTCTAAACTACGCCGTTACTATCAGACCAGTCTCGCCCGAGGATTACGGGAAACGGAGGATCCGGATGCACCGCCACGGTAAGCTGTCGAAGGGTTCCTCCGAGACATACGTAACACCGGGCGGTATTGTATGTGCGGATATCTCCCGTATACATTTTAGACTGGTCTTCTTTTTAATCCACTGTTGCGGTAGAATAAAACGGCGAGCAACGACAGACACGCTACTGCCGGAATCGAACAGCGCTGTGATCTTATGTCCATTAATAAGAAGCTCCCCCGTATGTTTATCCGCCAGGGGATTGCTAAGGGCACACAAACAACCCCGCCATTGTCCCCTACGGTCCGCCTTGTTCCCTGACAGGTCGCAAGCCAGACGGCCCGGCGACTTCGGAACAAGCTCTGGAATGCGTGGAAGGGACTGCTTTAGTGGGACATAGCTCCCGGGTAGTCCACAGAGCGGCTGTTCTGCCCTCCCAGGTTTCACAGCCGGCCTCTGGGTTTGCAAGAGCTGCAGCAGCTCGTCCATAGAATGGAATTAGCCCCAGGCCGGCTGGGCAAATTCCTGGGGTAGTCTTTTTAGCAGCAGAAAACAGGCCACTTGCTGCACTATTTGTAAGGGGGTTAACTCGAATGGCGTAGCCACTCACCCACCTGTTGCCAGAGAGCCATAGCCTGCTCTGACAGCCCTTTGCTTGGGTTAAACTCCCAGTTTATGATTTCCTTCACCTGCCGGCCTGGGGACAACCCATCGTTAACTGGGACCTTGGTCCCGATGGGCAGCTCGGCTTTCCTGCCAAGGAGAGCATACTGAGCCACTCGTGTGTGTTCCCCAGAAGCCAGCCCACGCCTGTGGGTCCCCTACGTTCTCCACGAGATGGGTGGTCCCCACCGGTTATGCTCATGGAGCAGAGCCTGCACGCGCCCTTCCTGACCCTCTGGCGCACTCCCCGCCCTGAAACTCGGCCCCGGTACTCACCCACCTGGTTCCGTGATAGTTCGTGTCCCGGGTTCATCGGGGACACCATCCTGCCGACTACGCCACTGTAATAAGTGGAGACCAGAGACGCGGAAAGGTTTGGGGCAGCCACCCGTTTATTACGGTTTCCCGGCTGCAAAAGTCTTTGAGGCATTGTAATAGTTGTTTACACAACAGAGTCCAAAACAGAACTGCCTGCCTAAGCCAAGGCAGTGAGCTTTATAGCACAGAGGGCGGAAATGATGTCGTCCTCTGGGCCGGAACTGGAAGTGACATCATCCTTGGGGCCGGAACCGGAAGTGACCTCATTCTTGGGGCCGGAACCGGAAGTGATGTGTCCTTCCTGGAAATGGCGGCTCCTGGTGGGATTTCCGGTAAGACCTGCAGAGAACTCAGAAAGAGCGTCAGTGCACCCCGCCCCCCCCTGGGCAGATGTATAAACAGTATTTCCTAAGCCCTTCAGCTGCTTCCCATGCACACGTGTGTGACACCAGTTATGCAAGATGTTGAGGTTTTTGTGATTACTCTCTATTTTTGACCCTCTAGGCAAATTTTGGACCATATTATGTGGAAAAAATGACACTGTTATGATAAACAGTAAACCAACAGGATCTGAAGGATTTGAAGTTGTGGTAGCTACATCAACCCATCCTAGGGGTTCACCCCATAAAGGGATATGAGGGGTCAACGTTTCACAAAACTTTCAAGAAATGGAGATCTATAATGTAGACATGTGGAGTGTCATTTTAGGCTATTTCAAAGTTGCTGATCATGCATATGATTCTATTTTTGATATCTGATTCTTTAACAATGGTACTAGCCCTCTAAGAGCCACTACCAGAAGGTTAAAAATGACAAATTTCAAACATGAGGATGTGAGGTATAGTTTTAAACTATTTAGAGGTCTGTGATTGAAAACATGATTTTTGATCCTTTACTAAATATCTAGCTCCCTATGGACCTCTGTCAGAAGGTGTAAAATGAGAAAAGTCTATCACAATAAAGAATATTTATACTTTAAACATTTAAATTGAAGCACACATTGTAAAATTTCTAATAACTGACTCAACTATTCTTGTTTATTATGTACTAGCAAAATACCAGCGCTTCGCAGCGGCGAAGTACTGCCTTAAAATTTTTATTAAGAAGAAAAGTAAACCTTTTTAAACTGAGGGAAATAATTATTTGTTAAGGATCTCTTTGTATACCACGTTGTCAGTTCGGCCCTCCAGTTATAATATGACCAAGCTGTGCGCTGAGGTTACTCTTGAGCATGCAACGTACAGTTGGCCATGTGAAAAGTAATCTTGCCTCAAATCAATGCCAACCTTTTGTAGGGTCCTTACCTCAGACTTATTATTTGTCATTGCGAAGCAGAGCCTTACAGGAAATTGGAGGCGTTTGAATTAAAATGGGAGATCAGAGGGTATAATGGGGATGCAAGGAATAAAAACTCTCTCCCCTGAGCCACTGCCAGTAAATATAGTTGCCTCAATAAGTTTCTTTTGCAGACACGTGACCTGAAGTCTCGTGCCGTTACAAAGTTTCAGTGGCTGTAAGTTTCTCAGTAACATTACTGGTGCCCCAACCTTCAAAATTAGATTATGCTCAGGAATGCCTGGAGGATTCAGAGTGTGGAGAAACTCTACCGGATAGTGCACCGCATCTTCCACTTCTACAACTGAATCCACAGACCGATATGTTTTCGGTTGTGAAGGTAGTTCTTGAAGTAAAATGTGGTTTATAGTCATAGTCATGTAATTTCTTGGTGTCAGGATAGCTCTCTCCCTCAACCATGGCACGTTGTTGTCGTTGGAAAGTTCAATATGGCGACCGAAAGTGGTGTCATACCACCGAAATAAGTACGTACTTCGGTTTCGGTTAGCGCAAGTTGTTGACCGTTATGACTGTTACACGTAGAATTTCAAAATGAAACCTGCTTAACTTTTGTAAGTAAGCTGTAAGGAATGAGCCTGCCAAATTTCAGCCTTCTACCTACACGGGAAGTTGGAGAATTAGTGATTTATGGAAAATTCAATATGGCAGCCGACAGTGGCGTCATACCATCGAAATAAGTACATACATCGGTTTCGGTTAGCGCAGGGAATCCGCCTACCAAATTTCGTGAAGATGGGGCCATAAATAAGAAAGTTCAACATGGCGAACGTTGTCAACCGTTATGACCGTTACGCGTAGAATTTCGAAATGAAACCTGCTTAACTTTTGTAAGTAAGCTGTAAGAAATGACCCTGCCAAATTTCAGCCTTCTACCTACACGGGAAGTTGGACAATTAGTGATGTTTGCAAAATTCAATATGGCGGCCGACAGTGGCGTCATACCACCGAAATAAGTATGTACATCGGTTTTGGTTAGCGCAGGGAAGCCACCTACCAAATTTCGTGAAGATGGGGTCATAAATAAGAAAGTTCAACATGGCGAACGTTGTCGACCGTTATCGACCGTTATGACCGTTACGTGTAGAATTTCTAAATGAAACCCTTCTTAACTTTTGTAAGTGAGCTGTAAGGAATAAGCCTGCCAAATTTCAGCCTTCTACCTACACGGGAAGTTGGAGAATTAATGATGAGTCAGTGAGTGAGTGAGTGAGTGAGTGAGTCAGTCAGTCAGTCAGTCAGTCAGTCAGTGAGGGCTTTGCCTTTTATTAGTATAGACTAGCCAACCCGCGGCGTACTATACGCCGCATAATCAGGCCGGTTTTTAATGATTTTTAAGCACAGGGAGAAAATTTACATTTGAAAAATCGGTAATGTAATAAATCAGCAAGAAAAGCAATATTATAACAATGCACAGAACGAACCAACACAGTAAAACAGTTTGCTATGGTGCACGCGGTCGTGCATCGTAACCGAAAACTCGGTTTTTGAAGACTGCTTACTTCATTGTGCTTTAACCTCAGTTGTAAAGGATTGTTTTGAGGATCCCATGGGATACCCCTTGCAAACCGTTTAACACGCTGCATATGGTGATTCACCTCCGTGAGAAACATGCCTCTATGAACAGTCAACGTGGCTCGGAGGTGCCAGGAGTTGGTGGGCGTGGCTCCTTCTGCGTGCGCCATAGGTGTCTTACTTGTCGGCAGCTCAGTGAGTCCACGCCCCTTCCGGCGTGCTTTCCATGGTTGTCTTGCCTTAGTGAATTATATATATAGATATTCTACCTCATGAAGTAAATCACTATATTTCTTATGAAAACCCCAAATTACAGCAGCATATGTTAATTCAGACTTTTAAATGTTATGTTTTTGTGGAATTGATAGATGTTGTGTGTTTACACTACCAAACCAGACAATTTTAGTTACATTTGTGGGGAATTCACCATGGTAGCACAATGAAAGTCAGTTGCACTACTTTTGAAATACGCCTACCATCTTTATTTTGGTTGCAGGAAAAAGTTTAAAAGTTTAAAAATATACTATGTTTTTTTCACTAAAATAGTGTTTCTTCATTTTAAACCTTCATCTCTCAAAAACCTGAAGTGAAAGAGAAATTGTGTTACTAGGTTTAAATTCAGCAACTTATTTATAAAAAACACCTCAAATATTTGGCGGAAGCTAAATTTGGTTTTTATTGGCCCAATCAACGTAGCTTGGTACCATCTCCAAACTTAGCCATCTTGTTGTTTATCATAATAAGAAATAGTTGAAAACAGAAAAATGTTTTGGGATGGCCACCCCATATACTGAAAAATAGGCGGCAAAAATAAAGAAAACACGCCTTTACAATCAGAGTTCAAAATGGAAATGGAAAAGGAAGTTCTGTTGTATATATATTGTACAAGCAGAAAGAGGTGGAGTCAGGGAGGCCGGCAAAGGAAATGATGTCTGTAGAGGTGGATTCTGGACTGGATAAGATGTCATTAGAGGGTGTCGGAGGTGACGTCATCAGTAGGTGTATCAGAAGTAGTGCTAAAGAGAGGTACGGTCTTCACTCGGTTTGCAGAGGGACAAAAGGAGAGAGAATTAGATGGCAACATCAAACCCTGGTCCGGCTGACACTATATGAGCCTGTAAATCGTCTCCTGTGCACACATGTGTGACATTGTATTCCTATCCAGATCCAGATAAACTGTTCAAAAAAATTAAAGGAACACTTTGAAAACAAATCAGATCTCAATGGGGAAAAAAATCATGCTGGATATCTGTACTGATATGGACTGGATAATGTGTTAGGAATGGAAGGATGCCACATCATTTGATGGAAATGAAAATTATCAACCGACAGAGGACTGAATTCAAAGGCACTCTGAAAATCAAAGTGAAAAAATGATAGTCCATTTTGACGAAATTTCATTGCAGCAACTCAAAATAGCAGAGCATTAACCCCTAAGGGACACCACTCTTAAAAGCACTCAATTCTGATAAGTTTTTTTGCACCATAACCCTAACAACATAACATCTTGTCCCTTAATTGGTTTTTCTAGAGTTTTCTAAAGCTGTATCAAATGTAAAGACTCACAATCCTGTTGTAATCTGTGTGCCTGTCAAGTCAATTTATTAGAACATTCTACAACACCTCTTGAGTGCCCCTAATTAGATGTTTTCCCTTATGCACCATGACCAGGAAATACATATGGAAGAGAAGTAAAAGATGTGGCATGCAAAAGAGAAGGGGAGACAGCAGTTTGGTTTGTTGCAACTTACCATATTTGCTAACACTGGAACAGGCAATCCTCATTATAGGTAAGTGCACTTTCTCTGCAATGTACTAACTTAAGCCATGTTACCAGGCATGTCTCATGGACAGTAATCTACAATTAGAACATTGTTGTGCCATCACTCACCTGTCTCTGTACCATAGAGAATTTTTCAGTAATAAAGGCATTTGGTATTATTGAAAATGCAGCAATTTTATTTAGAAAGGTGTTCAAGTGAATTGTAGAGGATATTTTTAATTATGATATTTTGTTCTTATAAACCGTAAAAAATTAATTTTCTATTTTCTCTTTGTTTAATACTGTTCTTCATTTATATATATATATATATATATATATATATATATATATATATATATATATATATATATATATATATATATAAAGATTTGATTCTTCTCAAGTAAACATTTTAATGTCTCATTGTGCAGCCAAATTAGCTTGTTTATAACTAGAGCTACGTGCTTCAGGTTAAAAAGATTAGTGCCTAAGGGATAGTGACCATGCTGAAAAAAGATACTATGTCCCACAAGAAGAAAAAAAAAACGAAACTTTTTTGGGCCTTTGTCCAATTGTCCTTTTTGAGGGGGGCGGAATGGGCGTTCAAGTTGTCTTTTTGGATCCTTGAAGCTAATTGGTCACATTGGCTTTTTTAAAGTACAGCTTCTCTTTATGATTCTCCAAATTCTCCTCACCAGGTTAATGAAAACTGCAAACATTTTCACATCAAAATGTTCACAGAGCTCAGCACATACATAAACTGTTAGGATTCATTCAATGATTTCAAAGTATTTCTTTTGAGTGATGCCTGACTGAATATCATAAGGCAATTTGCTCTTGGACCCTTACCTTACCGACATTCAAAATGCGGAACTCTGAAAGTATAAATCGCTTTAAAATATTGTCATGGTTAGATTGTTCCATAATCAAGTCATTTTCAAAACTTGAATAAAGGAACCATTGCTACTGACCTATACTGTATAAACATTTTAAAAAGTATATTCAGTTATTGCTGGAGTTTTTTTAATATGCTTAATGTAATTATTTATTATTACCCTTAGCTTAAGTCATATTATTTGTGTAAAATAATTAATTTTGCCCAGCTTTGAGGCTATACCTGTATTTAGGAAGCCTCACTCCCATATTACCATGTTTGATGCTCCAGTATACAACATAATGATTTCCTCAGCAAATGTAAAAATAATATTTTTTGTCAAATAGCTCTGTAGTAGATTTTAAGTTTTATAGGGTTCTTTAAATGAAGCTGATTATTTTTTTTTCAAATGTTCTACTGCTCTGCTATGTAATGTTGGGAAATAAAACATTTTTACAAAAAACTTTTTGAGGCCTTATCATTTGTGAATATCAAGACGAAGATGAGACTTTTTGTGACACTGAGGAATGTGTTTGCTCCACTCCACAAACAGTGCTATTGTTCTGTTGGCATATTGTTAAAATTTATTATGGAAAGACCGCTCTCTTTCCAGATCTATATCTAAATCTAAATCTCTGCTGTTACATTCAGGACTTCATCATCAAGTCTCCAATTTTTGCTTCTGTTTTTACTGATTCACATACTTCTAGATTTGCTGCAACCTTTATTCAGTTGCTAACCTCTAGGCTTGTAACAATTTCTTGTGAAAAACTCACATCACTTTGTGCTGCTGCGTTTAAGGAACTTCCCACTCAAGCATTAGTTGAACTTGTACTTCAGTACCTGCCTTTACCAGTGTTATCTAAACACCATTTTCCATTTCTGCCTCAATTTTTTTGACTCACCCACCCATGCACTGTTTGCCAATATTTTGGAATTTTCATCTGCAATCTTCACTAAGCCTATAGTGAATGCTTCACCAAGGCCTGCTTCAGCACTGCACCCTGTACCCCCAGTTTTGGTCTTGGCTAACCAGTCTTTCCCTTTGGTTTGTGCCACAGTTGCCTGTAGGCCTTCTGCTGTTTGCCACCTTGTTCTGCCTGAGTCTGCTGCATTCCAAGGAGGGGGTGCTTCTGAGCGGCTGCCTGCTACTTTGCTTGAGTGAGCCGAACTGAAGCTGAGAGCCACAGGTCTGTACCAGATTAACAAGTGGTTGCCTGTGCCCGGCTACCTATATATCCAGAGACTGTCTTACCACCTAAGAGCAGAAATCGAGTCTCCCACTTTATACTCACCTTTTCTTTTGACTTTTTTAGACCAGTCATCCTAGACAGGAGTTGGTCTTCTTGCTGTCTCTGCCGGGAGGTATTTTTTTCTCTGTCAAGTCATCCCTTCTGGGAGATGGTCTTCTGTTTCCAGTCATTCCATCAAGGAGATGATCATCTTGTTGTCTAATTATCCCAGCCAGGCCAAAGTCTTCTCACTTTGTCAACCCTGCTGGGTTAAAGTCTTCCTAACTGGACTCCTCGGTTCAAAGACAAACTTTTTTGATGGAACCTGAGTTTGTTTATTATTGGTGTTTTGCTAAGTGTTTTTAACAGGTGTCTGGAGATCACCCCATAGTGGTGGGGCTATGTTATGTAATAGTCTGTATTTTTGTGTATATTATGTTTTATTGTTATTTTCTAAATATTATTTTTCATATTTTATGAATTTCTGTTATGTTGATAATTGTGTATTATCCCTTAACTGTGCCTCCATTTCTTCTCTTTGTGGGTGGGACCCCAGGAGGCAGAACCACCTTGACATCATTCCTTCTGAGCCCTCTCTGAGTAAGGTAAGATCAGGAAATCATTGTGTTTGTTTGGTGTTACTATGAGTAATGCTGTTTTCTTTGGAATGTTCTTTAAGTTCAAGGATTACAATTTTAGAGTAGTATTTTGGGACTTGATTGCTGTTGGACTGCCTTCTCCTTTTCAGTATTTTTACCTGATTTTCTGTTTTTGTGAAATTAATCATTTATTTACAAAGATTCCTTCTTCGACCTTTTGTGCATAAACTAGAGCTTATGGTCATCCTCCTTCTTGCTGGTATTTTTTATGCTATATTTTGGGTTTGAGGAAGCTGGACTTGGTAGATGTTTTCTTCTCTGGCCAGAGAAACCCCTGGCCAGGTTTGTGACAATATTTTGGAGGTCTCTCCGCATTTTACCATATTTGAGACTCCAGTACGGAACAAGAACCTCCTTAGTTACCTTTCTAAATTGTGTATTCCCATAGATGATGCATCATCTTTAATGCATTAAAGCAGACATCTATCGGAGAAGCCAAATGTTCATTTGAAGAGCACTAACTCAAAGTAACATGTCTATTAAAAATGAAGTGACTTAAAAGAGCATTTGAAAATAAAATTAGGGTGTTAGTCTAAACAGTATTGCTACTAGAAAAAAAACTTTTAACACAAGAATGGAGTACTAGGGTGTTGTACCGTGTTAGCCATTATGAATGTAGAGAAAAGCCAAGCAAAATGACACCTTTTATTGGCTAACTAAAAAGATTACAATATGCAAGCTTTCAAGGCAACTCAGGCCCCTTCTTCAGGCAAGATGTAATACAGAAACTGGAGTTCCTTGTGTTTATATACACACACTAGGACAAGAAACCAAAAGAAATTTACCAATGTTGTTTCTTGTCCTAGTGTGTGTATACAAACAAGCTGAGAACAGGCCCTGGCAGTCTTAGATTCTTTAGCCTTATCCAGTAAAATACTCTGGCGAAATGTTTTAAAAACTGTACTGTAGGCATAATGATGGTGACAATTCTGAGAGTAAATTTTTGTCTGTGCTTATTAAGATTCATGTGCTTGTTAGTCATTATCACAGTATGCAGTAAATCAATGTATCCGTCTGCTCATTTATTCTGCTCAGCATTTTCTAGGCTCAATAACTGGATGAAGAAATGGCATCATTCATCCAGAATAGAATATAAATGAATACTTAATTTAACAATGCCACTGCATAAAACAAATGTACACAGCGCTAAGGTAAACATTCTTAATCCTACTACTTTTTGACCCTTAATTAAATATTCACCTAGCTATCCATTTTCCTGTCTATTTAATCCCTTTGTGCTTAAACACCAAAAACCAGACTCCTCTGAGCAAACCATTTTTTAAAAAGCCAACGTCAAGAGATTTGAAAACACATGTGTTGCTCATTTAGATTATGAAACAGTTGTTTATAATGTGGTTTTGCTCTGCACTTAACTTGACTTGGCTGGCTGCTAATCAGTGTCTTTTTAATTCTATAGTGAAGGTTGCGCAGAGTCAATGGAAAGATTGTTCTGATCTTAGACTTACTGAAAATAAAAACAGGTAGGAAAGGCAAAATAAAATATGACACAAGTTGAATCAGCAAGCACCGTTTCAGGCTTGTTTTGTTTTTTTATTTATTTCTGTTTTAGAGTATCGGGCATGTATGTGTGCACTTATGCCAGTATTAAGATTTTGTTAGAAAATTACAAAAGATAAAAAAAGTTTCTAAAGTTTCCTTTTTTAATTCTTTTAAGAATCCTTGCATACATTTGGTTGTGTTCTATTTATGTAGTAAAGGTTGATAGTGTGTTCGATTGGCTATGGTGTTGGTCTTCAAACAACAAAACTGCCAGCTTAATCCACCATCTCTGACTCACTTTATGGCATCTAAAAGATTAATTGGACCTACCTGTGCTCTACTGTATATATGCTGTATATACAGTATGTTATATCTACATAAAGTGTTAACTTGTTTAATATTTGTTAGCAATTAGATAGATAGATAGATAGATAGATAGATAGATAGATAGATAGATAGATAGATAGATAGATAGATAGATAGATAGATAGATAGATAGATAGATGCTTTATTAATCCCAAGGACAAATTCACATACTCCAGCAGCAGCATACTGATATAGAACAATATTAAATTAAAGAGTGATAAAAATGCAGGTATAACAGACAATAACTTTGTATAATGTTATCGTTTAAGGTAGAATTGAAGAGTCGCATAGTGTGGGGGAGGAACGATCTCCTCAGTCTGTCAGTAGAGCAGGACAGTGACAGAAGTCTGCTGCTGAAGCTGCTCCTCTGTCTGGAGATGATACTGTTCAGTGGATGCAGTGGATTCTCCACAATTGACAGGAGCCTGCTCAGCATCCATTGCTCTTCCACAGATGTCAAATTGTCCAGCTCTGGGCCTACAATAGAGCCTGCCTTCCTCACCAGTTTGTCCAGGCGTGAGGCGTCCCTCTTCTTTATGCCGCGTCCCTAGCACACCAGCGCATAGAAGAGAGCGCTCGCCACAACTGTCTGATAGAACATCTGCAGCATCTTATTGCAGATGTTGAAGGATGCCAGCCTTCTAAGGAAGTATAGTTCACTCTGTCCTCTCTTGCACAAAGCATCAGTATTACACCAGAACTTTGTACTTGTTGAGCACCTTGGAATGGTGTTCACATGGAAGGTACCCATCCATCTATCTAGGTTTCTTGAGCCTCCTTAATCCAATTCAGAGTCACAGAGACTGTACATATTTCAACACCACTGTAACTATCATAAGGCAACTAATCCCTATATATCAAGTATATGTGACTTGAATGTACACATTGTTGTGACCAGTTGAAGGAAGTGGTTTAATTATAATTGACTGGGAACATTGCACATTTCCTAAGCTTCCTGTGTTTGAGTCTTGTGGTGGATCTGTATGGAGTTTGCATGTTCTCCCCAGGAGTTCCAGAGTGTTTCTCTGGGACCTTAGGTTTCTTCCTTTCACATCTCAAAGCCATGAAGTTTAGTTTAATTGGCAATTGTACATCAGTAAAGTGTTTGTGTGTGTGAGTGTTTATGTGTGAGTGACTAGAATGTTCTGGCATCCCATTCATGCTTAGTTTTGAAATTAAGTCCAGTGCTACAAGGATATGCTTCTGCCCTTACTGGCTAAACTGGATTGTGTCTGACAATTTAATGTTTTTACTATTAACAGTCTAAAATTCAGTTTACAGCATTTGAATACTGTGAAATGCACAGACATTAACTAATTCTGCTTTAAACATCTTTGTGTATTCCCCTCACCTACCATGATTAGGTTTCAAGTTAGAATCTTGTCATGACTTGAAAATGTTGATAATCTTTAATAACCAACAGAGCATGCCAAATGCACAAGTTATTGAATCACCTTAATCCAGGAACCATAATATAATTTGATTTGTGATTTGGAATGGAAAAGCATGAAAAAGAAAACATATATCTTTAGAATGTGGAAGGAGAAACAATGTCATTCTCAATATGTGCTTTTTTCTCCTTCCTTTCCCATCATTCCAAGATGTGGCATACAAACTCAAGGCTTTGGATATAGTTTGTCATGTACATATTTGCTCAGACTCATATACCTAGTGCATATCTTACAATGGGTTGTAAGTTACTTAAGGTACATAAAAAAGGTATTGTAATATCACACAAAATAATCCCACAAAGATGAGTTTAAAACTCATGATGTTAATATATATAAAAGGGATCTGAATTGCAAAGTAATACAAAAATTATGTTTATTTTCCAGTTAGTAGTATGGAATGCCATTTATTCCAACATGAAATAAATAAAATGGCAATTATGAAGTAAATACTTGCATGCAAAAGTGCAGCAATACATATAAATGAGTCACTAAATTATAAAAAACGTAATGTTATTATTTTCTTATAATTCCAGTTTTTTTTTAATAATCGCCTTATTTTTAAAGATCATTGTATTCCAAGTTTCCTACCAAATCCCCAGAGATATGTAGATCAAATGAACTGATGTTACAGTCCAGGCATGTATAGGAGCAGGGCCTGGGGTGAGCCATTATTAAATCGCATGCATGAAGCACAGCCTTGCAGGTTAGGAGTCATGTTGGCACTGAGTGATAGGGGCACTACCCTTTACCTAAGCAGGATGAAATGGCTGGTTAGTAGTCCAAAGGCCTCAGGATAATGCCTTTAGCTGACAACACCATGGAACATTAAAACATTTTAAAAAACAACTAAAAATGTTTATTTTTAAGCAAGCTTTTAATCAGTTTGTTTATTTATTATTTTTATTGGTTTTGTTTATGTTTTTGTTTCAACTGTTGTATTTGTACTGTATTTGCTGTTCAGCGCTCTGTGACTGTTTGTCTGTGAAGGGCGTTATATAAATAAACTAGTACTACTACTACATTAGAATATTACAAAATTATGACAAGAAAACTCCATTCATCCAAAAAAGCTTGTACACTACAATAACATAAATTATCCAAAATAACATCAGATTTGAATGTCCCTAGAATCACAGAGTGGTTTCCTTAGCAGGGGCAGCTAGTAATTTTCCAGAGAAAGATTGAGTATGAATGAGTTAATGAGTGAGTCCTGTGATGGTCTGAAACTCGTGCTTGTTTCACATCTTGTGCTCAGTGCTGCTGGAATAGGCACTGGCCCCATTGTGATCCTGAATTAATTATTTATGTATTTTCCTGATGTTTTTACCAGTAAATATTCATAGAAGTATGGGGAATGTTCAAAATATATTACATAATTAAAAAAAAATGAAAAGCAGTTCTGTGTTACAAGGTAATTATTAAAAACATTTCCAGGACCCAGAAAAATGTTGTAATTATATGTTAGAAAATGTGCAGAATGCTTCATTTAGTATGTTGCAAAATTGAAAAGCACAGGTAGTTCTTCAAGCTGTATTACCATTTGTCAATATTGCTCTGGTGGCATATAACATTAGGCTAAGTAGTCACAGTAAATTAAACCAATGTGGGCATGAGGGGTTTGCTCTTACATATTGCCCAACAGTGGTGGAAATGGCTTCAGCTCCATGCAACCTTGTGATGGAAAAATGCAGGTTTAGGTTAGGGAGGAAGGTAACTTGGCAATAATTTCTACTTTAATGGATGTTACTAATAACTTAACATGTTCTGTTCATTCCCTGCTGTATATTTTGCTGTTCTTAAAAAAGCATACTCAAAGCAACAAAAAAAACAAAACAAAAAAACTAGCACAAACGTGACATGTGCATATATGCACACATTCTGTTTCTTTTCTCGGTACTCAAATGTGGCACTTGGTGCCACTGCCCACCTGCCAAGTTGTTTTTCCTGCCTAAAGTAAAGTCTTCTTATGTGGCACTTTTCTGATCCTGTTGTTCCTCTTTTTCTGTGTTTAAAAGTAATAAAAAATTGTTTACAAAAAAAAATCTTGAATAACTAATTTGTTGCTTTGTTTTGATGAGCTACTGAATTTGGTTCTAAAGTTTGAATTTTGTTTTAAAATAGTGTAAAAATATATTTATTTTATGCTTCAATAAGGATGCCCGTCTATTACTTAGTAGTAATCAGATTCTCTTGCTTTTAAAAATGTTTCTGGTTTGTGTTTCTATGATGTTATACAGTGAGGTGAGACTGCAGCTTCTAGTACAGTGTTAGAAGCTACATAATAAGAGACTTTTTATCTTTCACTCACTTACTTCTTCCTCATTGGTAAGCTTTATTTACAAAGTGTCTTTGCTCAGGGTGTTAATACCTATGAGTCAGAAGAAAGAAAGCAATCACACCTACTTAATGAACATGTTGATTGATGAAATTTGAGACCTAACGTCAAATATTATTCATAGCCTACAGGAAACTGTGGGTTTGGCGGGAACATACAGATGTATGAATGTAGAAATCACATAATTATAGATTGGTAGAAGAACACATATTGCACAATAACCTGGATAAAAGCCAGTTGCTGTGCTTCACTAAAGCTTAATTTTTAAGTAGCATTGAATTGTATCTATTCTGCAATTAATAGAAGAATATTTTAGTTGCCAATAAATCCTATAGAAAGCACTTGAAGCAGAAAGCATGTCTGGATTTTGTAGCTCTGGTTTTACTATAAGTGAGTTCTGTTTTCCATCATAATATTTAGCCTAGTATGTATACATAAGACATGAGAACTTTACTAACATGGAGCAATGCTTTCCATCATGTTTATTTGGTTAGCCTCCCTATTTTAAACTATACATTGCAATTTATTTTAAGTTTCAAAAACACTTTCCATTTTCTCAAAGCAAACAATCCAGTATCTGAACACATATTTTCATTACAATTTCTCAGGGAGCCTGCAGGGAAGGAATGCCTTCACCATTGAACCCAATAAAAGATGATAGATGACCAGAGACACTGAAAGAAATGCAAATGACACCTAGGCAACAATGCTACTGGGAGTTGAATCCGGATATATAGGACTGTAAAGCTGCACTGTTGAGCATTGCATTTTTCTTTTAAATGGATAGCCTTAAATTGTTGTTTCATTAAGTAATTCTCTTCATAAAGTAAAATATCAAAGGGATATAAGTATAATGCACAAAATTGTATTCACTCTTGCAGGTTAAGTCAATTGGTGTTGCTAAATTGGCCCCAGTGAATGAGTGTGTGTGTTTCACTTTGTGATGGGCTGAAACCATATCTGGTACAAGTGTTTTTCCTGCCTTGCAACATACACTTGCTGGAATGGACTCCAGCTGCCCCACAACCTTGCTCTGGATAAAGGGAATTTTAAAAATGGATGAATAGAAGAGCTTGCTAAAATTGGCTCTGGGTACAAGTCTAGAGAGACCATATATGAACTATGTCATGATCTCATCAAGCTGCAATTTGAACATAATGTGCAGTGCCTGTCAGACATAACAGTAATAGAGAAAAAACAGATATATTTGTCATGACTCCCACTTCTAGATGACCTTTGATCACACTTTTGTATCCAGCTTACATGTGGTCATGTATGTTAGGTGCAGTTTGTATCTGATCACACCATTTTTAGGACTTGTCTGCTTATTTCAGTTTGTTTTTTTTAATAACTGAATAATTTTGACCTCTGACTCATTGTTAAACTGACCACCACCCAAATAAATAACACCCAGAATTTAAGTATATAAGTGAACCCATATTTACTTGCTGTCTGACTCTCACGAGTTTCACTTCAGCCCTCGACTGCTCATACCCTTAATATCTAATGCATATTATATTCTTCTAGTTCATTCTGCTGCCACTACACAACATTTTCTTTTCACTGTCTTACACCTAAACACCTTTTCATAATAAGACATCCCTATTTGTTGATACAGGTTTCCCAGAAACTTTGAAGGCAGCTGTGGACTATGACCCGGACACAGACAGGCAGACACATTCATGTCACCCACAAGATGTTTATTATACAATATTTACAAGTCAAAGTGCCACACAAACCCCAAAGTCCCCAAAAGTCCTGGCCACAACACAGTGCCTCACTTCTTCAGACCGCCTCCTTGCCTCCTCCTAAGACCTTGTCTCCTCTACTCTCCCGATTCCAGCCATCGTTTGAAAGGAGGCAGCTCCTTTTATAAGCACCTAGATGTGCTCCAGGTGTGTTTCGGCAACCTCTCACCAGCACACCCCAGTGTGGCGGAAGTGCCGGCTGCGTACCCGGAAGCACTCCAGGTGTCCCCATTCTTCTTCTCCCTGGCCCTTCCAAGTGTGGCGGAAGTGCTGAGGTCCAGGGCTCCAAAGGCATGGGGGTGCCTCCTGGCGGTGACCACGGGCCCCTACAAGGGTTGAGCTTCTAAGCTCTGTACTCATGACCCCTAAGGAACCAGGGCGGTCACCCCCACATGGTCTGGGGAAGGCGTAAGCCCTTCTCCGGTCTTTCTAGACGTCCTGGCCGGGTCGCCACCCCAGCCATCTCCGACACAGCTTTAGATTCTATTGCCCTTCAGCATGGCCAGACCATGTGCTCACAGATGACTCTATTCTCAAAGTCAGGGTAACAAGGCGTACTGAGGCACAAGTCCAGGTCTGTTTTGTGCAGGGCTGTAAATACATAAAGTATCATATGGATGCAGATGAAAGAGAACAAGCTGGCTCTGACAGAAACATGGATTTGCTCAGAAAACATTGCAACACTGACAGCACTTTCTTCTGGTTTCACCTTCACCCTTACCCCTCCACTCACAGGCAATGTGGGGCAGGTATCCTTGCATCAAAAAACTGGAGATACACCCCCTCCGGTTACTGTATGCAACTACACTACCTTTGAATATCATGCAATTACTGTCTCCAATCCAATAACATTAACATTGTTATTTATCACCCTTCAGGTTTTCTCAAAAACTTCCCTGATGAGCTGGATGGACTGCTGTCTTCCTTCCTAGATGACAGTAACCCACTTCTAATCATCGGAGATCTCAACATCCACCTGGACAGTCCTCCAGCTACAGACTTTATTGTTGTTCTTTGCTCCTTCAACATAACAAAGTTAAACACCCCACCAACATGCAAGGCTTTCAGTTTGCTAGACTTTGTTCTTTCATACAACTGTACTCCCCTTACAGACGTCTAACCACTTTTTCATTCAGTAGTCTCTGCTTTTTCCCTCGTCTTGATCTTTTCCTGCCCCTACTGTATCCTTCTGTCTTCGTCTCCACTCCCTCTCTTCCACCAGTTTCTCTTCCTTGGTCTCATCTGCTCTTCTTCTTCCCAACCACTTCACCTCCTTGACTGCTAATGACTTTGCTACCTTTTTGCAAGATCAGGTTGCTGCCATTAGACACTAACTTGTCCACTTGACCACATTCCCTCACATCTCCTTCCGGCTGTCTCTCCCTACTGTTCTCTCTCTAAACCAGGGGTCTCCAAACTTTCCAGCCTTAGGGCCATACTGATTACTCCAATAAGTTCCAAGGGCCAAAACCGTTTAAATTTTCCTGCCATTATCTATAATTTCTAGACTAGTCGCCGAGTACGCACCCTGAGCGAGCATATGCAAACTAAATTCGCTAGTTCATTTACTATTGTGTATTGTTACAACGGTGACACTTGACGAAATCTGGTGGTGAAAAGCGGAAATAGGTAGTGGTAGTACCCTCTATCGCTAACAGATGGCGCTAGTAGTATTTTCGAAAGCGCAGTAACAATTAAACATTTTTGAATAACCTCGTTGGTTCGAGAAAGGTCTGGTGTATTCCATTCACTTCGAGATGGCAGTAATTGGAGTATAAAAAGGCTAGTGGCGTGACCGCGAGTCAGTTTGCCTAGGGAAGGCGAAGGAAGCGAAACTGTCTGCTGTGAAATAAAGTAGGGCATAACCCCATTTAAAAGACATCTTCGAACCGACCAACGCCGATACGTAACAATATTTTGATTTGACTTGTTATTTTTGGGTGTTATTTATTAGTATGGAAAAGAAGAGAAAAATAGACAGTGAATGCTGAACATTCAAAGATCAATGGAACTTTTAATACTTTGTGATTGAGTCCAGTAATAAGGTGCTATGTTTGATTTGCAATGAAACCATAGCCATTCTCAAAAAATATAACATTAAACGTCATTATGAAACAAAACATTTTCAAAATTATTCAAAATATACAGGAAGTTTACGGACAGAAAAATTTGAAGCTTTGAAGCGCGGATTGAAATCGCAGCAATTTTTGTTTACGAAAGTCAATAATGATCAAGAGGCTGAAACTCGTGCCAGCTTTCGTGTGGCTCTTGAAATCGCAAAACATGGAAAACCATTCACCGATGGAGAAATGATCAAAGAATGCGTAATTGCAGTAGCCGAAGAAATGTGCCCCGAAAAGGTACATTTATTTCAAACTGTCAGTTTGTCAGCAAACACCGTGGCTCGGAGGGTACAAGACATCGCAGAAAATATATCATCTCAACTATCTGACAAAAATGGACATCTTGAGTGGTTTTCTCTGGCCTTGGATGAGTCAACGGATGTGTCAGATACCGCTCAGGTGTTGATTTTTATTTGAGGAGTAGATAAAAGCTATGAAGTGTATAAGGAACTTCTTGATATTGATAGTATTCAAGGCACAACTACTGGGGAAGATATTTTTAAAGGAGTTGAAAATGCCATTAATAAAAAGAACCTTCGATGGAAAAACTTGAAACTTGAAACTTACAACTGATGGAGGCAAAAACATGTGTGGTAAAAATAAAGGAGTGGTTGCACTTGTGTCAAAGGCTGTAGAAAATGATGGTGGTTCAAAATCATTAGTCTTACATTGTATCATTCATCAACAATCCTTGTGCGGAAAATGTTTGGATATGTCTGAAGTTCTAAAACCAGTCATATCAGTTGTTAATTTCATCAGATCAACTGGGCTGAATCACCGACAATTCCGTGAGTTTATTGAAGAGATTGGAGAAAATGACTTACCATATCATATTGCCGTACGCTGGCTTAGTTGCGAAAAGTTCTTCAGCGCTTTTTTGAACTTCGAGCAGAGATTGAAATTTTTTTGAATGAAAAGCATCACCCTCTTACCGAATTACAAAATAGCGAATGGCTGTGGAAGTTACCATTCTATGTCGATTTGACAAAACATATGAACGAACTGAATTTGAGATTGCAAGGAGAAAACCAGCTTCTCCCTGATTTATACACTAATATCAAATCATTCCGGCAGAAAATATTACTGTTTCAATCACAATTATGTAAAAAATGTTTCACACATTTTAAAACATGTGAAATATTCAGGCACACTACTGAGACTGAGTTTCCCTTCGATTTTGCAATCAAAGCTTTGAGTGCTTTGAAGATAAATTTTGATACTCGTTTCTCAGACTTTGATGTCATTGCAAATGAAATTAAGTTTTTTTAAAATCCTTTTTATACTGACATTGAAACCCTAGCCCCGGAACTTCAAATGGAAATTATTGATTTACAGTGCAGTGATATAATTAAGAACAAATATCAAAACTCATCTTTGTTGGAATTTTATAAGAGTCTTCCACTGGTACAATTTGATAATTTGCATTGCTCGTGGGCTGTTTTCTGTTTATGGTACTACTTACTTGTGTGAGAAAACATTCTCCAAAATGAAGTACACCAAGAATGTTTACAGATCTAAGTTAACCGATGAGCATCTTAAATCTCCTTTAATAATTGGTCCACATCTACAAACTATTGTCAGTGGAAAATCACAATTACATAAATCTCATTAGTATTTTTTACAAGTGGACACCCCGCAGTTTCATTCGCGTTAATTTAGCTTTTCCGTTCCTAAGGGATTTTCAGGATAAAATCATATGTGTGATTCAGGTTATATACATTCCAAACATCGATATACATACATATACGATACTCTTTACCCCAACATAACTACCAAGGGTGAAACCGCGGGATGTTCACTAGTTTATGTTAGTGGGATTCATTTCAATTATTTGTTAGTTATTATGCATAAGTTAAATTTTCTGCATATTATACTTGTCATTAAGCTTTACGTAGCAAGTAAATAAAACCGAGCTATTATCATTCTATGTTTTTTTATCCAACTTATCACAGCAACAAAAACAACAATAAGCCATTAGCTGTCATGGGCCGGATTGATGACACTGGTGGGCCGGATTTGGCCCGCGGGCCATAGTTTGGAGACCCCTGCTCTAAACAACACCATCATCCAATTCCATGGTTTCTAATATTAGTACTATGCTGGTGATAGCACATACACACTGCCAAGTCAGACTGCAACCTTGTGGTGGTGAATGATGAGCAACTATCTTCCTCTGCCCACATTTCACCAGTCTCTCATTCATGCAAATTCACCTTGCATAACATTTGCAAAATCAGACTTTATCTGTCTGAGTATGCTACACAGCTTCTGGTCCAGGTTTTGGTCTTGTCAAATCTAGATTACTGCAACTCAGTACTAGCAGGAGGACCTGCAAGAGCCATCAAGCCACTGCAGATTGGAAGTGTTGTATTCAACCAGCCAAGATGGCTGCATGTCACTCATCTCTTTACCTTTCTACCTTGGCTAGCTATAGCAACACACATTAAGTTCAAATCCTTTATGCTTACCTACAGAGCAGAGAATGGATCGGCACCTGTGTATATGGAGACTTGAGTGATCTGCTATGCTTCTTGCCACTCACTCAGGACTGCCAGTTTACATTGCGCCACAGCAGACCAGGTTTCAATTACATTACTGGAAGCACCATTAATCTGCACCTCAGATACATCTCCAAATGTATTAAGTTATAGAAGGAAGCCTCTCTGTTGTCAACAGTAACATATTCAGATCTCTTTCAGCAGGAGGCAATAATTATTTTTGGCTGCCAGGGTCCCAGACAAAATAACTTACGTTCAGGAAAGATTTGCAGTAACAGAGGAATACTGCAGGACAGAAAGGAAGACAATAGGTAACAAATATGTTTTCAAAAGGAAAAGGCAGGAGGACAGTGCCAGAACATGTGGAGAAAAGTGCCAGACAAATAAAGGGAACATAATTGTCAGAGGGCATCAGCAGTGAGACCCATCAGTTGGCGCTTGCAGGGAGTAGAATAAAGTCTGAGTAGAATTCTGAACTGAGTGTGCTGATAGTTTGCATTTCTAGAACAAAATCTTACATTGGAGAGAACAGTGTCTTGGCGGAAGGAGCTGCTCATTTCCATCCAAACTGCTGACTCTCTCAATGTATTTAAGAAACAATTGAAAAAGCTACTGCTCTGTGAATATCTGTCAGATTGTTAATGACTGTTTTTTGCTCTGTGAATGTGTCATATTGGTAAATGATATATTTTTTATTATGCTAGCTTTATAGCTTGTTGTGTTCAGCTTTCATATACTGTCCTGCTAGACTTCGTTAAAACAGTGCCTAGACTGATGTTACTTGATTATGTTGACCTCCTTTGTAATTCAACTTTGATAAAAGTATCGGCTAAGCAAATAAATGTAAATGTAATGCTGAGGCCATTCATAAACTGATCTGTAAAAAGTCACACTAGACAAAGAATTCTACTAAAACTTAAAAATAAGCTTCTGATTTAAAGATCAGTTGTAGTATTATACAGTAGCTTCAGAGACAGAATAGAGAATATACCCATACTTGACAAGCTAATTAATACATAGCTTCTACACAAAAGTATTCACTTAAGTTAAAATGTTGTTCTTTTATAGTCATTTATGCTGTTCATATTACTCCAATAACAGAGTACAAGAAATAAATTCATAAAAATCTTCCATTGGCACAAACTGGCACCACTTGATTTTTGCAGTGGATCTGGCTCCTAATGCATCTCTGTGGTGAGGATGATTAGTAGCTGACTAATGCTGTTATCACTGTGGTATGTTTGGATGAAAACACATACAGTAATACGGAAGTGGAATTTTGAGCACTTAATGAACAATATTAGCTCTTGTGTGCACTGTAGGTGTTTTAGACGTATAGCACTATAAACAGAGGTGTGGCTAAGATATGTGTGCATACAGGAGATGAGATGAGGATACTCTCTATATTGTGTGATTTGGCAGGCTTTATTTAGGGAACACTCTATTGTGGGTACCCATTGCAATGTCTTTGTGTTACCAAAAGTCAATTAATGAATTATATCCATTTCTTTTCATGTAAGGAAGTATGGTGGCACAGAAATTACAGCTTCATAAATCCAAAGTTCCACAGTAGGTATAAATTCTTGCTCTATCACTGCTGTAGAATCGGCATATTCTCTATATGGGTTTTCCCCAGGTAAGCTGGTTTTATCTTATATTCCTTGGATTGGTTACATGATTATGCTCTGTGATGAAATGGTGTCAGCAAATACTCCTTCCTTGCATATTACATTAGCATGATGAGTTCTAGCCACCTGAAATCCTACAGGTATGCAGGTTAGGAAGATTAATGAACAAATGTAGTTGATTCAGTAAGTATTCAAAACCATTCACCTTCTACACATTTAGTTGTATTGAAGATTTAATTTTAAATTTGCAAATGTGTTATTTTTTGCTCATAATGACAAAGTGACAGCATGTTTTTGGAATGGTTTTCAAGGTTATTAATAATAAAAAAAACTGAAATCTTCTTCAGACCCTTAGTAACTGTGGAAGCATATTTGGATATAGTTACACTTTCGGTTATTCTTGGGTCTAAGTCTCTACAAGCTTTGCACACCTGGATTTGGGCAGTTTATCCTGTTCTTCCTGGCAGATCGTCTCCAGCTCTGTTAGATTCAAGTCTCTTCACACAATTTCTATTAGGTTTAAATCTGCGCTTTAGATGATCCAATCAAGGACAATCACAGCTTCATCTTAAAGGCCCTCTAGCATTGTCTGTACTGTATGCTTCAGGTCATTGTTGTGTTGAAAGGTGAAGTGTCACCCCAGTGTGAGGTTGTGGAGCAGGTTTTCTTTAAGGACCTTTCTGTATTTAACTGTATTCATTCTTTCCTCATGTCTGATCAGTGTCCCTGTCCCTGCTGCTTAGTTGCACTCCATAGCATGATGCTTCCACTACCATGCTTTACTGTAGAAATTGTGTTAGGAAGGGTGATGAGCAGTGTCTGGACTTTGCCAGACTTAATACTTAGAGTTCTGCCCAAAGAGTTTCATTTTTGTCTCAGAAGAATACAGAATGTTTTTTCTCATGGTCTAAGAGGCTAAGTGAGCTGTCATATGCCTTTTACTCCATTTATCCACTGTACTATAAACATCTGATGATGGACTGCTGCTGAAATGGCCATCCTTCCGTCAAGTTCTCCCATCTAGGCAGAGGACTCCTGAAGCTCTGTTAGAATGACCATAGGGTTCATGGTCACCTAATTGAGCAAGCCCCTTCTTTCTCAGTTACTCAGTTCATCCTGAAGTCCAACTCTAGACAGAGTCCTGATGGTTCCAAACTTTTTCCATTACACTATTATTTAGGCTACTTTGCGCCTAAGAAAACTCAGAACTTTAGAAATGGTTTGATACTCTTGTCCTGATCTATGCCTCACCACAAGTTTATCATGCAGGTTTACAGGGCATTCAATGGACTTCACAGTTTGGTTTTTGACCTAACATACATTGAGAAACGTGATAGCTTATATGCACAAGTGTTTGCCTTTCTAAACTGCATCCAATCAATTTGACTTGCCACAGGTGGACTTCAATCAAGTTCTAGACATATCTCAAGCATAGTTAAAGCAAATAGGATGCATGCAGCTGACTACGTCTGAAAACGTATATGATTGAGAAATTTCATCATTTTAATTTTTGATAAATTTGCAAGCTTTTTTGAAAACATGTACTTTGTCATTATGCATTATTGAGTGTAGTTTGATTGGAAAAAATGGAAAATTAATTCACTTAAAAGTTAAACTTACAACACAATAAAATGTACAGAAAGTGAAATGGTCCAAATACTTTCTGAATCCACTGTAGGTTTTCATGTGGCAATTATACAGTACACTAGTCCAGAGTATCCACTGATGCCTACTTTCTGACAGCACTATTTCCTTATCAGCTCTTCTCATATGCTCCACTAAAAGGCATATTAAGTTACCAAAGCTGTTAAATGCCAGCACCTAGCATTTCACATGAGGCATGACCTCCTCATTATTTTCAAACTTCCTCTCCTCAGGGAATGAGCTCTTGATTCATCACTAAATATTTAAGCACTCCAGTCTTCTCAAAATTCAAGTACACTATTTGTGGTCTGTAGTATACTAAGGAGTTTTTAGCTGTATCACACTTACACACTGTACACTGTTTGTCACATGAGATTGAATAATCTGTTCTCTGGATCTCAAAGTGAAAAGAATCTTTGAACTTTCAGGGCTAAGACTAAAGGGGGCTTGCAAAGTTTATATGTTTATGCACTAATGGTATGAAGTAAAGTGCACTACTGTCTCTTCAGTTAAGCAAGAAAGAAAACCTTCTGCAGGCCCTTAGATGAATGCGCCTTTACAGAAAACTGTTCTGGACTTGTCTGCAAATACCACACCCAAGGTAAGCAATTCAAGTGAACCAATTATTCAAAGCATTGACTCAACCCTGGCCTTCAAAATATAACTCGGTGTAATCCCCTAGTTGTATGATGTATAGGATGGGGACGTGAAGGTTGGCCACTGCTCATTTTGACAGAAAGCGGCCTCCTGACTAGGTATAAGTGGGAAAACAAGAGCCCAAAGCAGTAGTGTTTCTAGCATGAAAACCAAACAAGAAATTTCCTATATGTGTAGATAAAGTTACTACCCAACTAATAATATCTGTCTGTGTTTTACTAATGACTAGTGAGGCGTGCAAGTTCACACAGCTTTCATGTCACAAAAAATTTAATAAAACATTGCTCTGCTGGTCTCACTGGCTTAACATAACATCATGATGATACTCCCTGACATTGTCATCATCTGACAAATCCAGCCACATAGATTTAAACATTAAGTAAACTGTGTGCCTTGCAACCACCCACTGCTCAGGAAAATCTATTGGCTATGAACTGTCTAAACTGAAACAACAACATCTTAAGGTAATATCTGAATGGTTTTGAGGACAAGCTGCAACAACACAGACAGAACATGTAGACTACACACACTGCAAAACTCACGTCTGGTAGCAGTGCTGAATAACATGTGGCCAGACGTTTGCTGATCAACACAAGGCAAGCAAATCAGAAAAAAAAAAACTACATACTGTCCTTCTTTGAAACAGGAGAATCTTACTACTGGCTTCTTTTCCCCAAAGTGGGAGGAGCAGACGTATGCTTCCTTAGTAGCTTTTTCAAACTTAGCACAGCCCTTCTCAGTGTTAGATAAAAATGAATATGCAATGCAATGTCTTAATAGTCATTCATTTCTGATACTGATATCTTGTTACTGTGGCTACCATTATAGAAGCAAATGGTCCTGGACTTTCCATACCTCTTCACTGGGGTGTGTGCTATATAATCTTAACTGGAAAAACCTGAATTGTACATTCAAGGGTTGGGAGCATGCATTTGTATTGGGACCCGAGTGCAGTGGGTGACACCTCAGCACCACACTGGAACAGTGTATGTTTTTTTATGGTGGCTGGAGTGCCAATCCTGCCACAAACCCCCAAGTTTTCCCTACTAGTTGGAGGACCTGCTTGCCAGGTTGGATGCAGATTAACGTTATACCCAGGATGAAGCAATTGTGGGATAAGGGCCTTGCTCAAGGGCCCAACAGAGTAGAGTCGCTTCTGGTGTTTACGGGATTCGAACTGGCAACCTTCTGATTGCTAGTGTAGATTCCTAGCCTCAGCGCCACCACTCCACTTACATATTCCTAGCCTCAGCGCCACCACTCCACTTACATATTCAAACACACCATAAAAAAACATTAAAAATCAGCGGTCCTCATTTTAATATGGGCAGTGACCTCATCTACAAAAAAATTCTAGAAAAATATTGAGTATATGATAGAAAATTGAGAAAAAAATGTTAAAACAGACAAAGCTGAATGTTATAAACATTTCAAAATAAGATAAATACATTTTTCTAATTATCATTAACTCATTTAATACCACACATCATCTGACTCTTAATATTCAGAACTTTATTACCTCCTCTAATCAACTAACGCTACCATTATTTCTGGTTTGTGTTGATTCTCCTATTAGTCTGAACACCGCTTCATTAACCGCTTAATGCTGCTTCATAGGAGGGTTGTGTGGGCTTTCAGTTTATCCCTGCTTTCTGTAGGGACGTTTGTTGCTCATACATGTCATACTATCCTTGAAAACTTACTTTGGTAGCTTCTCTAAACCGAAGACCTCTTCCAGCTTTAAGTTGCATCTAGTTAACCCTAGAGTTATATTTGATTCTTCCCCTTGTGTTTAATAATTATTTCTGTTATGGTTTTATATATATATATATATATATATATATATATATATATATATACTAGCAAAATACCGCGCTTGCGGTGAAATACTGTCTGAATATTTTTATTAAAAAAGTAAACATTTTAGACTGAACGAAAATATGTAAAAATGAATTGTTAAGGATCTCTCTGTATACCACGTTGTCAGTTCGGCCCTCTGGTTGTAATATGACTAAGCTGTGTGCTGAGCTCACTCTTGAGCATGCAACATACAGTTGGCCATGTGAAAAGCAATCCGCCTCAAATTAATGCCAACCTTTTGTAGTGTTTGTCCCTGAGACTTATTAATTGTCATTGCGAAGCAGAGCCTTACTGGAAATTGAACACGTTTGAATTGAAATGGGAGATTAGATGGTATAACGGGGATGCGAGGAATAAAAACTGTGTCACCTGAGGCACTGCCAGTAAATATAGTTGCTTCAATTAGGTTGTTTTGTAGAGATGTGACCTGAAGTCTTGTGCCGTTACAAAGTTTCGGTGGTTGTAAGTTTCTGCTTCCTTGGCGAAGGTCGTAAACGAAAGAAGACACCGCAGTGAACACAGAAGAGAACCCGTGGATTAAATAAAACCTACACAATAACTATAAAAATTGTGATAAATGAACAATGAAACAGCGGAGAACCCGTGGATTAAATAAAAGGCTGCTTTGTTGGCGAAGCAAGGAAAAGGACTTTCTTATATATCGTTCGTTTATAAAACAGTGCAGAAGCTCTGAGAAAGCTGCTTCCTTCGCAAAGTAAGGAAACGACTGAAGAGACGGCGGTGACGCGGTAAGTGTTTGGCAAGGCAGCTGAAGCGCTGCATTATGGGATCTGTAGTTTATTGTGTTACCAGTGCTTCATATCACCGGGCCATTAATAACAATAATACAGTATATAAAATGATCTCGCGGGCCGGATATAATTACACACCGGGCCGGATGTTGCCTGCGGGCCTTGAGTTTGACACCATCCATCCATCCATCCATCCATCCATCCATCATCTTCCGCTTATCCGAGGTCAGGTCGCGGGGGCAGCAGCTTAAGCAGAGAGGCCCAGACTTCCCTCTCCCCGGCCACTTCTTCCAGCTCTTCCGGGAGAATCCCAAAGGCGTTCCCAGGCCAGCCGGAGACATAGTCCCTCCAGTGTCCTGGGTCTTCCCCGGGCCTCCTCCCGGTTGGGCGTGCCGGAACACCTCACCAGGGAGGCGTCCAGGAGGCATCCTGATCAGATGCCCGAGCCACCTCATCTGACTCCTCTCGATGCGGAGAAGCAGCGGCTCTACTCTGAGCCCTTCCTGGATGACTGAGCTTCTCACCCTATCTTTAAGGGAAAGCCCAGACACCCTGCGGAGGAAACTCATTTCTGCCGCTTGTATTTGCGATCTCTTTCTTTCGGTCACTACCCATAGCTCATGACCATAGGTGAGGGTAGGAGCGTAGATCGACTGGTAAATTGAGAGCTTTGCCTTACGGCTCAGCTCCTTTTCACCACGACAGCCCGATGCAGAGCCCGCATCACTGCGGATGCCGCACCGATCCGCCTGTCGATCTCACGCTCCATTCTTCCCTTACTCGTGAACAAGACCCCAAGATACTTGAACTCCTCCACTTGGGGCAGGATCTCTCCCCAACCCTGAGAGGGCACTCCACCCTTTTCTGGCTGAGGACCATGCTCTCGGATTTGGAGGTGCTGATTCTCATCCCAGCCGCTTCACACTCAGCTGCGAACCGATCCAGAGAGCTGAAGATCACGGCCTGATGAAGCAAACAGGACAACATCATCTGCAAAAAGCAGCGACCCAATCCTGAGTCCACCAAACCGGACCCCTTCAACACCCTGGCTGCGCCTAGAAATACTGTCCATAAAAGTTATGAACAGAATCGGTGACAAAGGGCAGCCCTGGCGGAGGCCAACTCTCACTGGAAGCGGGCTCGACTTACTGCGGCAATGCGGACCAAGCTCTGACACGGTTGTACAGAGACCGAACAGCTCTTATCAGGACTCCTGGAGCACCCCCCACAGGATTCCCCAAGGGAAACGATCGAATGCCTTTTCCAAGTCCACAAAACACATGTAGACCGGTCGGGCAAACTCCCATGCACCCTCCAGGACTCTGCTAAGGGTGAAGAGCTGGTCCACTGTTCGCGACCAGGGAAAACCACACTGTTCCTCCTGAATCCGAGGTTCGACTATCCGACGGACCCTCCTCTCCAGAACCCCGAATAGACTTTTCCAGGGAGGCTGAGGAGTGTGATCCCTCTATAGTTGGAACACACCCTCCGGTCCCCTTTTAAAGAGGGGACCACCACCCCGGTCTGCCAATCCAGAGGCACTGTCCCGATGTCCATGCGATGTTGCAGAGGCGTGTCAACCAAGACAGTCCTACAACATCCAGAGCCTTAAGGAACTCGGGTATCTCATCCACCCGGGGCCCTGCCACCAAGGAGTTTTTTGACCACCTCGGTGACTTCAGTCCCAGAGATGGGAGAGCCCACCTCAGAGTCCCCAGGCTCTGCTTCCTCATTGGAAGGCATATTAGTGAGATTGAGGAGGTCTTCGAAGTACTCCTCCCATCGACCCACAACGTCGAAGTGAGGTCAGCAGCGCACCATCCCCACTATATACGGTGTTGACACTGCACTGCTTCCCTCCTGAGACGGCGGTGGACCAGAATCTCCTCGAAGCCGTCCAAAGTCGTTCTCCATGGCCTCTCCAAACTCCTCCCATGCCCGAAGTTTTGCCTCAGCAACAACCGGCCGCGTCCGCTTGGCCTGCGGTACCTATCAGCTGCCTCCAGAGACCCACAGGACAAAAAGTCCTATAGGACTCCTTCTTCAGCTTGACGGCATCCCTCACGCGGTGTCCACCAACGGGTTCGGGATTGCCGCCACGACAGGCACCGACCACCTTGCGGCCACAGCTCCGGTCAGCCGCCTCAACAATAGAGGCACGGAACATGGCCCATTGGACTCAATGTCCCCACCTCCCTCGGGGCGTGGTTGAAGTTCTGCGGAGGTGGGAGTTGAAGCTACTTCTGACAGGGGACTCTGCCAGCCGTTCCCAGCAGACCCTCACAACACGTTTGCGCCTACCAGGTCTGACCGGCATCTTCCCCACCATCGGCGAAGCCAGGTGGTGATCAGTTGACAGCTCCGCCCCTCTCTTCACCCGAGTGTCCAAGACATATGGCCGCAAGGCCGACGACACGACCACAAAGTCGATCATCGACCTGAGGCCTAGGGTGTCCTGGTGCCAAGTGCACATATGAACACCCTTATGCTTGAACATGGTGTTCGTTATGGACAATCCGTGACGAGCACAGAAGTCCAATAACAAAACACCGCTCGGGTTCAGATCGGGGGGGCCATTCCTCCCAATCACGCCCTTCCAGGTCTCACTGCCATTGCCCACGTGAGCATTGAAGTCTCCCAGCAAAACGAGGGAATCCCAGAAGGTATGCCCTCTAGCAACCCCTCAGAGACTCCAAAAGGGTGGATACTCCAAACTGCTGTTCGCATATGCACAAACAACAGTCAGGACCCTTCCCCACCCGGCGGAGGGAGGCCACCCTCTCGTCCACGGGGTAAACCCCAATGCACAGGCTCCGAGTCGGGGGGCAATAAGTATGCCCACACCTGCTCGGCGCCTCTCACCGGGGGCAACTCCAGAGTGGTAGAGAGTCCAGCCCCTCTCAAGGAGATTGGTTATAGAGTCCAAGCTGTGTGTCGAGGTGAGTCTGACTATATCTAGCCGGAACCTCTCGACCTTGCGCACTAGCTCAGGCTCCTTCCCCTTCAGAGAGGTGACATTCCACATCCCCTCTCTTGAGTTTGACACATATGGAGTAAATAGAACTTGAAAAGATATATTTTTCCGTACATCGAGCCCACATGCTATTGTGGTTTTGCTTGCATGCCTCAATAAGTCATCCTCCCCTCGCTCTTACTTTTTTACCGTTCATCTAATGAATACACTGAGTATGGCTTTACCAAAACAATCACTGATGGCGAATAAAGTATCCATTATTCGAGTATGTAGATCGGGGTATATCTATACTAATAAAAGGCAAAGCCCTCACTCACTCACTCACTCACTCACTCACTCACTCATCACTAATTCTTCAACTTCCCGTGTAGGTAGAAGGCTGAAATTTGGCAGGCTTATTCCTTACAGCTTACTTACAAAAATTGGGCAGGTTTCATTTCGAAATTCTACACGTAAGGGTCATAACTGGAACCTATTTTTCTACATATAATGTAATGGAGTTGATTTGGAGATGGCCGTGGGGGGCGGAGTTTCGTGTGACATCATCATGCCTCCTACGTAAGTACGTAGAGAACAAGGAAGAACTCCAAACAGCGATGAGCACAAAACGCCATTTCACAACTGAGAAGGCAGAAAAACATTATGAAGCAAATGATGCATACAAGCATATTCATAAGTACAGCTACTGCGCAAACAAAGCACGGCATGAACCGTAAGTTTATATTAAACTAGCAGAATACCCGCGCTTCGCAGCGGAGAAGTAGTGTGTTAAAGAAGCAATGAAAAAGAAAAGGAAACATTTTGAAAATAACGTAACCTCATTGTCAATGTAATTGTTTTGTCACTGTTGTGAGTGATGAGTGTTGTTGTCATATATAAATATATACACACACACACATAAACATATATATATATATACATATCTATACATATACACATATATACATACATATATATATCTACATATATACACACACATATATACACACACATACATACATACACACACATATATACACACAAATACATATATATATATATACATACATACACACACATATATAAACATATATATACATATACATACATATCTACATATATACACACACAGCTATTTCGTATCAGTGCAATACGCTGTTTGTTAAAACGGTTGACTCCCGCTCTTATGTGCAATAACAAATCAAATCATTCAGTTGTCTTTGCTCATATGTAATTTTAGAGCTGGACGCCTGGCATCTTTTTTTGGCCACAAGTTCGTTTCTGTTTGGTGTGAGGTTCTGTGTTGTGGAGATTCTCAGGATGGACTGCAGGTGCTCATCAGTGAGGCGACTCCTGTGTGCTGTTTTGTTAGTCTTTATCACTGAGAAGAGCTTCTCACACAGATATGTGCTACCAAACATGCACAAGGTTCGAGCCGCATGTAGACGGACTTTTTTTGTTCTTCAAAGTCACCAAAGCGCCGTGCAAACTCAGTGCGCAATAACTCTGGCTTCGCAATAACTTGCAGCATCATAAGGTAGACTTGATTAACGCGGTAAGTGTTCGGCAAGGCAGCTGAAGCGCTGCATTATGGGATCTGTAGTTTATTGTGTTACCAGCGCTTCATATACCCGGGCCATTAATAACAATAATACAGTATATAAAATGATCTCGGGCGGATATAATTACACGCCGGGCCGGATGTGGCCCGCGGCCCTTGAGTTTGACACATATGGACTAAATATGGACTAAATTTGAAAAGATATATTTTTTCAAATGTGATCGCGCAATTCAGATAGAGTTGATGCGCACTACAGCCTGCATGCCTCAATAAGTCATCCTCCCCTCGCTCTTACTTTTTTACCGTTCATCTAATGAATACACTGAGTATGGCTTTACCAAAACAATCATTGATGGCGAATAAAGTATCCATTATTCGAGTATGTAGATCGGAATATATATATATACATATATATATATATATACCCGCGTATCGCAGCGGAGAAGTAGTGTGTTAAAAAAGCTAGAAAAAGAAAAGGGAACATTTTAAAAATAACGTAACATGACTGTCAATATACAGTATTTGTTTTGTGAGTGTTACTGAGTGTTGCTGTCATCAAGGATTTGATTATCATTATTTCTTTCAATCAGGTTCGTATTTGTAGGATGTGTTGTGTTCAAGTTACATTCCGTGTTTGTCAATCGTTGTAAAGATGACAGGTTTCATTCATCGATTCGTTTCTTACTGCATCAATAAACAGCTCGTCTTCTTCTTTATCTGAGACCTGACACACTGCATGCACGGGTTTTTTACACTGTCTTCCTTTAGCGGGACATTGACTTTTTCCACCGTGTGCTTTGTTTCCACAGTAGCTGCATTTATGAATATGCTTGTATGTATCAGACGCTTCATATTTTTTGCTGCCTTTTCAATTGTGTAATTGTGTTTTTGTTCAGCGCTCTTTGGAATTGTTGCTTTTTGTCTGTGCACTGCGTCAGTTCACGTGAGCCGCTCGGTGTACATGCATCGAAGTTTCCCAGCTGTGCTGGTGCCATGTCGTGCTATGTCCATGGCTGTATCTAATGTTACCGAAGTCCTGGCACTTAAAACTTTCTCTCGCAGTTTCGCTGAGTTTGTGTCAAACACCACCCTGACCATCTCATTTTCCTCTGCATAAAGACAGTCCTTCACCCGTGAATATTTACCCGTGGCAGTTTGCTATTGGATTGCCGCTGACGGACGGCCTTATATGGGTAGGCACTAAATTACAAACGCCAGCGACAGCCTGTCTATGAACTTAATTTAAAGTTTAGGTTTACATCATGCTTTGTTTCCGAAGTAGCAGAACTCATGAATATGGTTGTATATGTCACTCGCTCGCTTCTTATTGTTTCGCTGCCTTCTCAATTATATAATGCATGTTTTCTTCAGCGCTTTTTGGGCCTTTTCCTGGTTTTCTACGTACTGCGTGATTACGTGTAAGGCGTGATGATGTCACATGAAACTCCGCCCCCACGGATTTCAAGCTCATCTCCATTACAGTAAATGGAGAAAAACAGCTTCCAGTTATGACCATTACGCGTAGAATTTCGAAATGAAACCCAACTTTTGTAAGGAAGCTGTAAGGAATAACCCTACCAAATTTCAGCCTTCTACCTACACTGGAAGTTGGAGAATTAGTGATGAGTCAGTCAGTCAGTGAGTTATTCAGTGAGGGCTTTGCCGTTTATTAGTATATATATATATATATATACACACATACAGGCAAATACATTGATTTTTGGAATATATAAAGTCAAAACTTGAATATATAAAGTCATTCCCGAATATATAAAGTCAAAACTTGAATATATAAAGTCAGCGTTGGAATATATAAAGTCAAAACCTGAGTATATAAAGTCAGCATTGGAATATTTCAAGTCAAAACTTGAATATATAAAGTCAGCGTCGCAATATACAAAGTCAGCGCTGGAATATCCATCCATTTCCCATCCATCCATTTCCCAACCTGTTGAATCCGACCACAGGGTCACGGGGGTCTGCTGGAGCCAATCTCAGCCAACACTGGGCGCAAGGCAGGAACCAAACCTGGGCAGGCCAAATGCATCATTTTCAAAACATTAACCGAACAGTGTTTTTTAAATTATTTTTCTGAATACGTTTTTGTTAACTTATTTCAGTTTTTTTAGTTTACTAAAATGTGCCTGAGTCGTTTCAATCAATATATTTTGACTTTGACTTTATATATTCAGGAATGAGTTTATATACTCCGATGTTGACTTTATATAATCAGGAATGACTTTATAAATTCCGACGCTGACTTTATATATTCAAGTTTTGACTTTATATATTCCAGTTTTGACTTTATATATTCGGAAATGACTTTATATATTCAAGTTTTGACTTTATATATCCTGACGCCGACTTTATATATTCAGAAAATCAATGTATTTGCCTGTTTGGCACCCCATAATATGTATGTATATATATATATATATATATATATACATATATATATATATATATATATATATATATATATATATATATATATATATATATATATATATATATATATATATATATATATATATATATATATATATATATATATATATATATATATATACAGTGGGATGCAAAAGTTTGGGCAACCTTGTTAATAGTCATTATTTTCCTGTATAAATCGTTGGTTGTTACAATAAAAAATGTCAGTTAAATATATCATATAGGAGACACACACAGTGATATTTGAGAAGTGAAATGAAGTTTATTGGATTTACAGAAAGTGTGCAATAATTGTTCAAACAAAATCAGGCAGGTGCATAAATTTGGGCACTGTTGTCATTTTATTGATTCCAAAACTTTTAGAACTAATTATTGGAACTCAAATTGGCTTGGTAAGCTCAGTGACCCCTGACCTACATACACAGGTGAATCCTATAATGAGAAAGAGTATTTAAGGGGGTCAATTATAAGTTTCCCTCCTCCTTTAATTTTCTCTGAAGAGTAGCAACATGGGGGTCACAAAACAACTCTCAAATGATCTGAAGACAAAGATTGTTCACCATCATGGTTTAGGGGAAGGATACAGAAAGCTGTCCCAGAGATTTAAGCTGTCTGTTTCTACAGTTAGGAACATATTGAGGAAATGGAAGACCACAGGTTCAGTTCAAGTTAAGGCTCGAAGTGGCAGACCAAGAAAGATTTCGGATAGACAGAAGCGACGAATGGTGAGAACAGTCAGAGTCAACCCACAGACCAGCACCAAAGACCTACAACATCATCTTGCAGCAGATGGAGTCACTGTGCATCGTTCAACCATTCGGCGCACTTTACACAAGGAGATGCTGTACACGAGAGTGATGCAGAGGAAGCCTTTTCTCCGCCCACAGCACAAACAGAGCCGCTTGAGGTATGCTCAAGCAGATTTGGACAAGCCAGCTTCATTTTGGAATAAGGTGCTGTGGACTGATTAAACTAAAATTGAGTTATTTGGGCATAACAAGGGGCGTTATGCATGGAGGAAAAAGAACACAGCATTCCAAGAAAAACACCTGCTATCTTTCAACAAGACAACGACCCGAAACACTGCTCAAAATCCACGAAGGCATTCATGCAGAGGAACAAGTACAACGTTCTGGAATGGCCATCTCAGTCCCCAGACCTGAATATAATTGAAAATCTGTGGTGTGAGTTAAAGAGAGCTGTCCATGCTCGGAAGCCATCAAACCTGAATGAACTAGAGATGTTTTGTAAAGAGGAATGGTCCAAAATACCTTCAACCACAATCCAGACTCTCATTGGAACCTACAGGAAGCGTTTAGAGGCTGTAATTTCTGCAAAAGGCGGATCTACTAAATATTGATTTAATTTCTTTTTTGTGGTGCCCAAAAGTTATGCACCTGCCTGATTTTGTTTGAACAATTATTGCACACTTTCTGTAAATCCAATAAACTTCATTTCACTTCTCAAATATCACTGTGTGTGTCTCCTATATGATATATTTAACTGACATTTTATATCGTAACAACCAACGATTTATACAGGAAAATAATGACTATTAACAAGGTTGCCCAAACTTTTGCATCCCACTGTATATATACTGTATATGAAATCGTAAGACTAAAAGTGCAACGATTTTATGTCATGTTTTTTGACACGCTTTACACCGGGCTAATTCAAAATCAGATTTTATCGAACTTTAATGTGATGTTGTTAGATTTTCAGATTCTTATTCCGTTTTTAAATTATAAACTAAAAAATATCAAAAACTCACGTCCTGCAAGACGAGACTTTGTGCCAAAAGATTTAACCACGCCTGGGTCCGGAAATAAAACACAAAGAGTAGGACAGCTGCTGTTTGAGTGCCGCACGAGATGCAGATCACACGGCATGGCAGCAGCAGCAAGCGGCAGCTGATAGAGCAAAGAGGAGGTTAAAAAAAACTGTATTTGTTTCCCTTTGTATCACCATTTAAGAGGGGGTTTCGGAAGAACAACCGCGTCTCCTTGGGGCTTGTTCAGTCCCCCTCTTCACAACGTGAGCGTCAGAGACCCGAAGTGGCTGTCGCGTAACACAGGCCCTGGGGGTTGGCGAGCAAAGCAAGCAGGGGGTGAACCCCCTAGTATATATATATATATATATATATATATATATATATATATATATATATATATATATATATATATATATACTTGTAATAAACTTTAAAAGATTTTTATATATGTTAGCTAAAAATTCCATAAGATGTGATATACTGTAGAAGTGGTGAGTCTATTTAAAAGAAGATGAGATCTTATCCTTTGTGTTCATCGTACATAAGCTGTCCCAAAAAATTTTGCACCAAACTTAATAATAATAATAGTACAGTTTATGTAAATAGTGTATCTTGCATGCTTAGAATGCTTCACACTTGTTGAACAGGTACAATTGGACACACAGAAAAAGATCAAATAAACAACACTAGATACAAACTGAAATCATACATTAACCACCAAATAAAATATAAATACAGGAAACACAAGCTTCTGAATTAGCATAAGAAACAATATATAAGCTGAAAATATTAAAAGAAAACCATGAACAAATAACATAATTTGTGGAACTATTTATTATAAGCACATGAACAGTGCGGGCTAACTGTGGGAAAGGATTGGAATGTCAGTGTAAATTAAATACCATCCTGAACAGATGAGTTTTAAGTTGCCTTTAAAACAATGAATTGATTCTACTTACTTTAGAGAGGCCATTTCAAAATTTGACTTAGAGCACATGTTATTAGTTCAAGACACAACAAGATTACCAGCATCAGAGGACTGAAGTGGGTAAACAGGACTGCAATGTTGCAGAATGTTGTTGATGTAGTCACATCACAAGGACGCATAAAGCTTTATCGGTTAGCAGCATTATTTTGTATTCAATTGTAAAGAAGACACAAAGAGGCTGGGAAGACTAAACAGAGCAGGCATTATGTACTCACTACTGTGGGTCTGAGTATGGACTCTTGCAACAGAATTTTGAGTCACTTGAAATTGGCAACTACATACTCCAAGTTAAACAAATCAGTGTGAAATGTGATGAAAACATGGACAAGCTTCCAAGTATCAGAAATGGAACAGAATGAATAAACAGAGGATATGTAGAGGTGTAAGTAAGAAATTTGTTAATGCATAAAGAGTGGTTGAAATTAGCTCACTTTCTTAAGCGAGGCTTTAGTACCCATTAGAGAACTGCCGCTTGACCATGAAGCTGTGCTGCAGCACTATACTGATGATATTCTATAAACGTTTCGGACACTTGAGATGCTCTGACTGTGGCCTCTGACTAGCCCAGGGATCCACTCAGGCACATATGATCCTAATATTTTTTTAATTATATTGAACCAATAATCTTCAAATTCCACAATAAAATAATTAGAGACAATGGTACATTATTAGGGATGCCCTGGAAGGGCAGTAGTTAGTATGGCTGCCTCAGAATTCCAGAAGACTGGATTTGAGTCTTAACCTAAACATTGCTTGGTGTGGAGTTGTTGTTCCCTTCACTATGTGGTTGTGTCTCTGGGTACCTCAACCTTCTTGCCAGTTACGCTAACTGGCAACTCTGAACTGGCCTAGTTTGAGTGAATGTGCCATGTGATATACTGGTGTCCCATTCAGTGTTGTTTTGCCTTGTGACTGATTCTGTTAGGTGTGCAATACAATTAAGTACACAATTTGCTTGGTCCTTACAGGAATAAAATGAAAAGCAAAAGTAAAAACAGAATTAATCCTTTTCTAAGGGTTGTGAGCTCTTTTACAAGCCAGAGGGTTTAACTGTAAATGCAGTCAGTCAGGATTACAAAGAACCCTTCTCACAACTTCAATTATGTTACCAGAGACAAAACACTAAGACAAGAATGGAGTCGAGACAAAAGAGCTATGAGTCAAACTCAAGACTAACCTCACTAATTCACTGACTAAACCTGTATCTTTAAGGGCAAAGGAACCCCTGCTCTGCACTGTAATTACTATTGAGTCTTCTTGACGTAAGTCAGAGAGGAGGTCCCTAGCAACTGGGTAACATCCCCTAGCAACCCAATATCTGTTCTTCTAAAATGGCAATACAACGCACTTAAAATTTAAATAAATAAAGTCTTCCTCAAAGAAAGAAAATTCAAATTCATATATAAAAACAAAGCTCAAAAATAAAGCTTTAAAAATGTAAAAATCTTGCAAACCAAAGAAAATTATCTGATGCAGAAAATTTTTTTTGAAAATGCCACAATTGGTTTTCCAATTTTTAACAAAAGGCTTAACAATAAGAGTGATGTGGAAGTTGTAGCAATTGAGACATCTCAATCAGCTCTCAGGCACTCTTTTTTTTTCTCCGAGAAACGATACAGTAAGTGTTGACAGACAACCAGTTATTTCTAACCTTAAAAAAGTTCAGTTGTCATGGCAACTGTCTAAGACTACTATCTTATCTGTATAACACCATAAATGCTGCTCTAGTTAGTCAGAATCATTTAGCATTCTCTTTCTTTAGAAAACATTCTGTCTTGCCTCCAACTGCAATGAACACTTATTTACTCTGGGAATTTCGTGAAAAGTGCATCTCAGAACTCACCTGTTGAGCATGTGATCATCTAAGTCTCCAGGTCTGTTTGCACATGATACATCCTTTATGTGTGCCATGGGACTGCCTATTATGGCAGAGCCAAACTAGTAAGAAGAAGGCAGGTGTTGAAACCAGGAAAATAAATCAAGTTGGAAAACAAAACAAAATTCATTATCAGGAGGATAGAAAGACTGAAAGTAACTTTTAGGGTGTACTCACACTAAACACTTTCCATCAATCAATCAATCAACATTTATTTATATAGCACATATTCATACAAAAAATGTAGCTCAAAGTGCTTTACAAAATGAATAGAAAAATAGAAGACACAATAAAAAATAAACATAAGTCAACATTAATTAACATAGAATAAGAGTAAAGTCCGATGGCCAGGGTGGACAGAAAAACAAAAACTCCAAAGGCTGGAGAAAAAATAAAATCTGTAGGGGTTCCAGACCACGAGACCGCCCAGTCCCCTCTGGGCAATCTACCTAACATAAGTCAAACAGTCCTCTTTGTATTTAGGGTTTTCATGGAAGGACCTGATGATGATGGTCACGTAGACTTCTGGCTTTCAGTCCATCAATGTTGGCGCATCATGATGCTTTGAGTAGGTGGTGGTGGTGCAGGCCGCCACCACAAAGAAACCGGAAAAAGAAACAGAAGAGAGAGTTGGGGTCAGTACGGATTTTGGAGCCACTGTGAATACTTATTATGAAGAATTGAACATACAGAGTATCAGTATTAAGTTAAAGTGAAGTTATAAAAAGGCCATGTTAAAGTAATGTGTTTTCAGCAGTGTTTTAAAGTGCTCTACTGTATTTGCCTGGCGAATTCCTATTGGCAGGCTATTCCAGATTTTAGGTGCATAACAGCAGAAGGCCGCCACACCACTTCTTTTAAGTTTAGCTTTTGGAATTATAAGGAGACACTCATTTGAAGATCTAAGGTTACGATTTGGAATATAACGTGTCAGGCATTCCGATATATAAGATGGAGCGAGATTATTTAAGGCTTAATAAACCATAAGCAGTATTTTAAAGTCAATCCTGAATGACACAGGCAACCAGTGTAGTGACATCAAAACTGGAGAAATGTGTTCGAATTTTCTTTTCCCAGTTAGGATTCTAGCAGCTGCATTCTGCACTCGTTGCAAATGATTTATGTCTTTTTTGGGTAGTCCTGAGAGGAGTGCGTTACAGTAATCTAGTCTACTGAAAACAAAAGCGTGAATTAATTTCTCTGCATCTTTCAGTGATATATGAGGTCTAACTTTAGCTATGTTTCTTAAGTGAAAAAATGCTGTCCTAGTGGTCTGATAAATATGCGATTTAAAATTCAGATTACAGTCAACGGTTACCCCTAAATTTTTTACTTCCGTCTTAACTTATAACCCTAGTGCATCAAGTTTATTTCTGATAACCTCACTGAATCCATTATTGCCAATTACTAAAATTTCAGTTTTCTCTTTATTTAGTTTGAGAAAATTACTATTCATCCATTATATCCAAATACCAGTAAGACATTGTGTTAGTGTATCGAAAGAGTCGGAGTCATCAGGTGCTATTGATAAGTACAGCTGTGTGTCATCAGCATAGCTGTGGTAGCTCACGTTGTAACCTGAGATAATCTGACCTAACGGAAGCATGTAGATTGAGAAAAGCAGCGGACCCAGGATAGAGCCTTGTGGAACACCATATCGGATATCATGTGTCTTTGAGATTTGATTACCACAACTCACAAAGAATTTTCTACCTGCCAGGTAGGATTCAAACCAATTTAAGACACTGCCAGAGAGGCCCACCCATTGACTAAGGCGATTACTAAGAATATTATGATCAATGGTGTCAAATGCAGCACTCAGATCTAAGCGGATGAGAACAGATAAATGGCCTCTGTCTGCATTTACCTGCAAGTCATTTACTACTTTAACAAGTGCAGTTTCTGTACTGTGATTTGTTCTGAAGCCTGACTGAAATGTATCAAGAATAGCATGTTTATTGAGGTGGTCATTTAACTGCATAATGATTGCCTTCTCTAGAATTTTACTTAAGAAGGGCAGGTTAGAGATGGGTCTAAAATTTTCAAAAGCAGAGGGGTCAAGATTATTTTTCTTGAGCAGGGGTTTAACTACTTTGTTCTGTACCATGCCCAAGCACGATTGTCCCCACCTTCCTACTCTCCAGTTGGCCTGCACACACAAATGCTTAACATTCTGAGCCTGGGCATGCTTTCATCATCACAATGGGATTTTGTGCAAAGCCGAAACAAGATCTGAACACGGAGTGACAGTATGCATGTAAAACTGATTTTACTTAGTTTGTGGTTATTTCTGAGTTGTGTATGGCAGGATAACACTCTAACTTCTTACAGATGTACGTATGAGAAGATTTTTAAGGAGACAAATGTATTGAGGGAGGAATTTGCAGCTTTTCTTGCAAACTATAATTCATGTTAATGTGTAAAATTAGATTAAAACCTGTTTTTAAATGAAAAGATATTGAATAAAATGAAAATTGCACTCTCTGACTTGTCGCTTCATTGACGTAATGTCTGTTTTCCGTGCTCGGGCATGTCTAGTGATCATACTTTTCCCGAATGCTACTGAACTGTGCTTGGGCCCATCTCTTCCAAGCAGGCCAGGGCACAGTATGGTTGGCCCTGCATAGAGCGATCGCACTAATCAAATAAACGAGACTTTGCGGGGTTACATGCAGACAAACGTGCTCTGGCACAGAACAAATTGCCAGTGTGAGTGCACCGTAAACCAAAATGCAAATCAAGCAGGTAAACAGAATAAAGAAGCAAAGCTTGATATTAATCAAAGGTGTTTTTTTTTGTTTATCCAAACACGGATAACAACATGAACATTGTGCTAGTATTTATTGTGTCACGTCAATGACATCAAATGTCGCACCATACAAAGGTAGTCCTGCAGCCACCAGCTGGTGTCTAGACAACCGGAAAACAAAATAGTACAGCACATCAAACAACTAAATTGCGCCATACACAAAGCAGTAATTAAGATCTAATCGCAAACCAGCCACAGTTATTCATATTTTGTTTGTTTGATCTTTTTGTTGTTTAAATATCATTTTTCATATTATATAGTGAATTTTGTTTACTGAGTTTCTTTTGTATTTGTATTTATGTAATATTATGTTTTTATTACTATGCTGTTAGCTATTTATTTTATGCTAAGTGTCTAATATTCTGTGTTATCTGCCCTGCCTACTATATGTGGAGCCCAAGGAGGCGAGGCCACCTAATGACACAATATAAAAAGAAATAGCAGCACTCATTGCAGTTTCAGAATTGCATCTTGGTTTGGATTCCTGTTCTTGATTTTTGATTCTCTTTTTTGTTTGAATATGCTAGGTTTTGAGATCTGCGTTTGTTTAAGGTACTGTTTATCATTTTTGTCATTATTATTATTTTCTTTTTTAATTTAGCTTTTTACCCTTTTAGTAAAAATGTCTCCTTTTTCCTTGCCTTTTTTGTTATGTTATGAAAACTTTTCAATAAGTATTTAAAAATTAAACAACTTAATTTAGTTGTTCCCTCCCTCATTCTCTTTTCCATTTCCTCATTTTTGGGCCTATTGAGTTTGGGGCTGCGGTGAAATGCATTTATGGAAACCTGTGAAGAAGTCAGGTTTGACCTAATTTTGTGTTGTTGTTTTTTTATATGGCAGGATCATAACAATTTATACATTTATGAAAAATAAATTATTTTTGCCATAATTAGGGGGCTGTTGTAATGCAATTGCCAGGAATGCATCATTAATTTGTTTATTATATTTTCTTTGGCTTCTTTGTGTTGTTAATTTTTATTGTAATTTCAGTAACATCATTGTGTTGCGATTTCGAGATTTTTCTTCAAAATCATAACCAGTTTGCATTTCTAGAGTATAATTTTGTCTTTATTTTGTGTGGCTGATTACTATAATGTATAACAGTTACTAGGCATATGATGCACATGCTTTGACATCACAGTGGCCATGATTTTTGAGATGGCTGCTCACATTTAGCAAACTTTAAAACCCCTTCCTCTGGAAATCTGTGAGAGTCTAGCGCTCAAGCACGCTGAATACTTATTAAGGAAAACTTTGAAAAAAAGTTAATCCACAAAACACCCCCGAGGTTCAATTTATCTTCTCTGCCTATTTTGTTTTTTTTACTTTGTGCCCTCTCCCATCATATGAGGGAGTAGCAAAAGCTTAAGATTCATCAAAATTTTTGATCTCCAGGATTTGACGGATCTCGACATTTTAGGGTCCCCTGATACCAAAAACATCGATATCTTAATGATGGGTGTGTCTCTGTGTGTTTGTGTCTGTGTATCACTGCTTCTTGAGGAAGGTCTAGAGCTAAAATGGCTGGACGGAAGAATATCAAACTCGAAACTTAAGCCTGTTATGAGATGAGGATGTGCTATTAGTCTTTGAGCCAAATCGGGCAAGAGAAAGAGAAGCTGTAGAGGAATCCTCAAATACTGTAACTCTGCCATTAATTATGAATTCCTCTTGCCAAATGCTACCTAATTACCTATTTTAATATCAGAAAGATCAGCATCAGAGCTGTAAATATTTACTGAAATGTTTCAGAATAGTTCAGGTAACTTGGTTCCTAGGGTGCAAAATCTACTGATGCTCAAGTCTGATTTTTTTTAAAGAAATCATTTCTGATTGGATTCCATTTTGTCCAGATGGAACGTAACACTGCTAAGAATTCTGTTTACATCTTCTGTAGATTTTTTGTTTTTCTATCTCGCAGAAACAGAAATCTATTTTTCTCAATTCTGGGAAATTGAACTTTGCATTTGCCTGAACATGGCAGTGCCCGTGATCAAAATGGTAAAATAAACAATGCTTAAATGGAGCAAGATAAAAATGAATTCTCTGTGGTGAAAAAACCCTGAATCAGCATAAACATTGACACAAATAGATACAGAAAATGTATATATATATATATATATATATATATATATATATATATATATATATATATATATATATATATATATAAATATAAATAAACGAAAAGAGCAAACCATAACAGTTATATTTATTGCTTATTATTTTAAATTATGTTTTGCTTGCACTGTTCCTGCCATGTGTGTCATAACCATACATGCACATGTTTCTGTTAGCACATAATTGTATAGTAGCCACTTTGTTTTACTGGGAGAGGATGGCATTTTGCATAAGGGGAAAAATTGAATTCCAGCAAACTAAATGGTTTAGATTTAAGTGTTTTGTGTGACAGTGTTGTTTGAAAGAAGTTAATATGGGTTTTACTCCTACACTTGGTATGGCCTATACCTTCAAAGCTTAAAATCTTCTAAATGATCTACCACTCAATATAAAGTATACTCAATTGGTGTCAGTATGTAAAACAGGACACATTTCTATTTTACACTTCAAACACACTCCTTGAAAATATAAACTCTTTCATCTTGCAGCCTATTTGTAGCTTAAAAATATGTGGTGAAGGACAAAGTGCATGAAAATTGGAGAAAAATAACACTTTGCTGGACTTTTCATAGTGATTTAACTTCTTGAAGCAAACATCAGTGAAGGCGCAGGAAAGGTGCCGATTAGGTGAATCTAGTTTTAAAACCTGTAATTATTACTTTTATGATTATTTAACTTCTATGTTTTTGTCATCTTTTTTCAAAATCTAGTACTTATTTTGTTTGGGTTTTTTTTTGAGCCCTAAAATTTGAATTTAACAATATTTTTTTAATTCAAAGATTATTTTTGATTTTGTTAATTATTTTATGTCATTTTCTTCATCATTTTGCTTATTTACAATGGCCACCATTTTCATTAATGACAATACAACTGATGATGTGACAGGTGGAATTCAGATGGCCAGGGAGGGAATTGACAGATGTGAGTGTATTACGCAAAAGGCTTTGAAATAAGGCTTTTATTTGCAAAGTATCCAGTAAACTAATTTTCTCATGTACACAGTGTATGTTAAAATGTGAGAGAAACATATTTAAGATTAACTTTAAAAAACCAGTCTTACAGTATTTTTACTATGTTGCTAGGTTTGCAACTGAACAGCTGAAGGAACTTAAAGCAACTAACATATTATGCAGCTAGTTAGTTTTTTCTTTTCTTTGGGTACTCCAGTACTTGTATGCTGGCACACTGCCTGGGGTGATTCATGCCTTGCATGTCAGTTTGTGGGATAGGTACTGTCTCTTGTATGAGAGAATAATTTGAAGGTAACAACAGTTACCTTATATACTTACATATAAGTCAGGTCTTAAAACCCAAAAAATTGATCATAAAATCAGACCCCGACTTGTACGCCTGTTCAAAAATACACTTATTTTTTTTTAACATCTTCTTGCCTCCTTCAATCTTGCATCAGTTTCTCAGATTCATCGAATTTTGTTGCAGCAGCACAGTTACCAATTTCTTTCACTACTTAAACAATGTTTAATTTAAAATCAGCTTCATATTATCTTTTGATGGAACGCTCCATTGTAGATAAGAGATACTCTTACGATAAAGGTGTATGAGGGTGTGAGATAAAAAAAAATACAAAACAGTGAAAAGTTGTTTTGGAATAGTTCGGGTATTACCATGTGGTCACGTAGGCACAATAGAGAGAGAGAGAGAGAGAGAGGTTAGGAGCACACTCTGATACAGCGCATTGCCGCACCTACATAGAAAAAAAAGGCAGTGTGCTTTTTTGGTTACTCTCTCAGCATATCATAATCTCTTGGAACATTAACGTGAGTGTTCTGCATTTGAGTTATACAAGCGACATTATAAAATACCAGAAATTATACGATGAAATCAAGTCCTGACTTATCGGCAAGTACTGTATATACAGTAAGTATTTTGGTTTGCATTTACATTGAAATATAAGAATTGGTTTTGAAAAGCTACTGAAATGGTCAAGTAAACAAAGAATGTATCAGAATGAAAGGCAGATGTAATACACAAAATGTACTAAAAGATGACCAAGAGATGACTAAGTAAGATCACTAATGTGAACAACCAGAATGGACAGATGTAACATACACAAAAATTTCCAGGGTGGTAGTTCAACCCAAAGGGTATACAAAGAATAAGAAAATAATAAAATAGACTTTTAATTTATATAGATCATTTGGGTGTGTTATGGTGTATAAAATCTACATCTTATTCAGTATTATATTTTGCTCAATCCCAACAAGATGAATTCAGATGTAGGAGGCATTATAATAAAAAGACATATCCTCTTCCTTATACCTTACTTTCAAACCAGTTGTTCATAGCTTAGTGCTAATTTGGTTTACAGCGCAGGAAAGGAAGCCTGAGCTGATACCTGAGGCTATTGATTACTTTTTCGGATGGACATCTGGAACATCAATTGAGCCTGGGAAAGGAAAAACTGAGGCAATATCAAAGAACTTTTTTACCTGGGGAGCAAAATTCATCCATCATATTGAAGGCCAGCCAATCAGGTGAATAGGAACATTCATGTGTTGTGAAACCAAGGCATGACATTTCATAATAAATATGCCTTGTTTTGAGACAGAAGAAAATAGCAAAGAAGAGCAAAGAAAAGAAGGAAAAGAAGAAGAAAGTACAGAAGAAGAAGAAGAGGAACGGACGAAGACGGCACTGGTCGTCAGAAAGGCATCATGAACATCGATTGCTAAATCAAACGCCTCCCTGAGACATTCATCCTTGTCATCTTTACCTTTTTTCATAAGCTTTTTCTAAAGACTATATATATTCAGACTTTCCTATCAGTACCTATTTTCTATTATTCTTTGTTCCAGTGGTATCATTATTATTCTTGTAATAAATACCATGCTGCTTTTAACTTTCTATGCTTTGTCTTAATGTCTAAAGTGATTGAAGTAATAAGTAAGATTTCTTTGAGCACCTGGTGACAGCCAGATTTTTACCATTATTTCTGTGCTGCCGGGTTTATAAGGCTGAGAGTGAGGGCGCTACTCAATAGTTAGGGACAGTACGAAAAGAAGGTATTTTTGGCTGATAAATGGCCTATAGTCAAGAGTGCTGAGTCTTTATAAGTTTAAATGTATTCTCGTAGACCAAAAGTAATATTTAGGTCTGAGATATCACTAAAACATCGTATGTCATTCGTGCCGATAATAAGTAAGTCTTTTGAAGTGCTGAATGACAGGCTGTTATTCCTATAGCACTTGTGTGGTTAATAAGTGCTAGGGGTTAATAAGCATGTGTGTGTCATTCATGGGGCACTGTTGTGGATAGGGTCTGTGTATATGCATATAGCTATGCATGTGTGTGTTAATCTTAAAGTACAACAGTAAACCAACCCGATAACGAACTTGACGAGAACACTTACCCTTGAGGGAAAAGGTAAAGCAGAGGGAAATACCACGATAATACAGGGTGTAAACCATCAAACCAACCAGAGTAAGTTTATGTGTTGATTAACACTGTTATGTAAATTCAGTTGCTTAAAAAATAGACCTCTAGTCGTAATATTTTGATAATTCTGACCACGCTGTAACAGACTGCTGTGACAGAGTGCTCCCTGTTCAGTATTACTGAATGCCTTTTCTCCTACCTGATTACTGACTCAAAAAGGTTTTATCAGACTTGTCATATTAGAGGATGAGATTCTTTCTATAATTAGTATGCTTGATTTCTACCACACTTCCCTCCCTGAATTAGAATAAGCAGATTAAAAACACGGATGAATAAATCTTTCACCATTAACACCATCACTAGGCACTTGATAAAGCACACATTGACTGAATCCAAAGCTCCAAAATAGTACAAAATAAGCCAAACAAACTAAAGTACAGGTAAACAATCCCAGGGATCAGTGAAAGCAATAATGAAACGATACACAGGAGTAGGGGATGAGTGAAATTAACATTTAATTTGCTGTTTTGTTAGGATTAACTCCACTGAAGGTACTTCATTGCCATTTTTTTTGCAATGCATGCTTTTCTTTGACACATTTAGAATCTTTTCATTTTCTTAGCAGCCTGAGCCATTTTTCACCTATAAAGTTGGGGTGCTGAATGACATGACTTATTTTGCCACCTCTGAGTTAGACAGGTGCAGTTCTCTTCTCGATGGCCTCACTTTATGTACTATTAACAGGTTTTGTCAGATCTCCGTCATTTGACTGTTCTACAGCGGTTTTCCCATCTGCTATTGAATGCTCAACCTAAAAAAGCCAGAATTCCTGTGAACACTGTTTAAACCAATTAGCCTGTTAGACAATTGAGGTTATCCTCTGACGGTGGTTTTAATGTTGCACAGCCATGTTATGTAAGTCTTAATCAAATTACATTTTTGAATAAGTTGAAATTCAAGGTCCGCCGCTTTGTTGTTGCCATTCAGAAGTATTTTCTTCATTTTCAAAACAGTCTCTTCTGTACTTCTCTGCGACACCATACCATTGACTAACTCGGACTGGGGCCGATATTTGCTATTGAATGCCTTACTCTGTAAATGTTTTCATGAACATTTTAATTTAACATGCAGTTGTACTTTAAATGGTATTTGTTGCAAAAGGCACTGCATAAAATAAAAATTGACTGACTGATGTTAGTATTTTTTCCATTTCTTTAATGTGACTTTTGTTACGTTTACATCTTGAATGTAGCCAAATGCTTCAAATAGGCTTATTTATTAGCTGCTAAAGAGGGAATTATGTGAAGAATGCATGTGGAACTGTGCCAAGTACAATGTTTTAGTATAACATTCCTAATTCTTATTTAAAAATGAATATGTATGATATTCCATAATGGTTACCAAGATAAGGAGGAGTGTATTATACAAAACTGCAGAATTAGACTGAAAGTTGTGACCGAGTTTTTGTTATATAGTATTTACTGATTTATGGCATTCTATTGTTATTTGACATCAGTCATCTAATTAAAACTCATAACATTTTCATATATTTTCCATCATGTAGCACAGTGGTAACCCTGCTGCCTAAAGATCGAGTGTTCTAGATTTGAGTCCTACAACCAATTGCTGTCTACGTGGACTAAATGTTCTCCTTATGTCTGTATGAATATTTTACTTGGAACTCCAGGGTTCCTCTGGTATCCTAAAGATGCACATGTGTGTAAGTGTAGGCGTATGTTAGATGGCTGTGCGATGGACAGGGGCCTCATCCTGGGTTGGTTCCTGACTGGTGCCCAGTGCTGCTGGGACAGGCTGTAGCCCTCCATGACCCTTTATCAGATTAATGAGTTCTGCCAATGTGAAGCTATTACCATTTCTAGCAAGCTGATAAATTGCACACATGAATGATGATGAGGTTATCCCCAGTGATCAGTTGAATTTCACACATAAACCTACAGAATGTACTATAAATTTACAGTTGGCAGTTTGAGCTAGACCAGTGTGTAGGAGCAGCAAAATCTAATCAACTTTTTTCACAAAACTCTAAATGTGTATTTGCCACACAGGCATCCTGAATAATAAATAATTAATATTTCAAAGCAAATACAAAAATTCAAAAACATATGAAATCTTTGAAAGAATTAAACATGATAGACATAAACAGCCTGGAAATATAATATGACACCTGTGAATGATGTTGTGGAGAGACTGGAATCCCGATTGAGATGGATGGCAATTTCTTTCCTGGATGGGATGCCATAATGGAATGATGTGGATGGGTACACATCCTGGCCAGGTTGGTTGATATTATCTTTCCTGGCCAGGAGGCTATAATGAAAAGAGAGAATGAGACTGTTTCCTATTGCCATATATTGCCCCATATTCACAGGATGGCGGCATCCCTCTGATGGAACTCGCATTTGTATACTTGCAGGGCATATGGGAGCTGTAGTCCTGATAGACAGCCCTGTTGGGGCACTTGGGTGCCACCAGGGAGAGCTGCTGGGGAGACTTTGGGGGACTTTCATCTGACCCATAACTGCATCCGACATGCAATGTATTGGCACCATAAGTATTCCCGGGCACCGCATAAAGAAGTCATGTCTGGCAGTGGACAACACTCACGGCCAAGAAGTTAAAAGGAGATGGGGCTGGACTGACTTAAACCCTTTGTAGATGATACTGTAAAATAAATAACTTTTAATTTAACCTTGAATCTGCAGTCAGATGAGTTGTGTCTGGTGTTTGGGGACTCAAGGATGCCCCATAGTGGCCACAAAACAAAAACCGATCCATTTTATACCAGTTAAATATTATTCTAGTTATAATACTGTAACATAGAGGTAAAACAGAACTACAGATACATTTTTTCATTTTTATTTTTGCATAGTGGTCTTCAGTCAAGGCAAGTTCAGAGCATGGTAACAAGCTTACAGCTACAATAGAAATGATGTCAAATAACATAAATAACAATCAGTCAGAAATGATCCATTAACATTATAAGTGTGAAAAAGCCAGTTGACAATGAAGGAGTGGGGATGGCAGCATTCCTGGAGAAAATAAACCTCTCGGGATCCATTAGATAATTTAAAACAAAATCATTGACAAACTCACATTTCTGGTGTTCCTGGCCAAATAGTCGCCCACTCCTTCTTGGCTGTTCTACAATATTATAAGTCTGTTCGAGGCAGCATAATTACAAGATTGAATCCTTTGGATTCCAAAGCTCCCAGTATCTCTGCGGTGTTTGCCATGGGCAGTATAGTGGTGGTACCGCAGCCATAGCAGGATGCTAAAGACTGAAACAGAGAGACTGAAAGAGAATAGAGAAGTGTTGATAACAGTTCATACTTATTATCATGCTCTTGTCATGTCTAACAACTGTCTAACAAAGAGAGATTCATTGTAAATGGCTAATCAGCAGCTTTAATGCTGCGTTCATGTGCTCTCGAACTATTTGGAGCTCGGAGTGGTGAAGTTTCACCTTCCCAATTCAATATTTTTCATGTGGGTTTCCAGTCAAACTATTCAGAAAAATGTGAGGTTGCTGTTGGTGTTTTAAAAAAGGCAGTTAAAGATAAACTGCATTTTTGGGAAATAAAAAAATAACATATTAAATGTGTATCACTCTAAATGCAATTCGACCAAAAAATGGCATTTCAGGCTGACCTGGTTATACTGTATGTTTTATTCATGAGATAAAAGGTCAGTGTTACATCACAATTTGGATAATTTGGGTAGTTTTGTTTCGTTTGATTTGTTCAAGTTGTAATTCTGAACTCTTTGACAGCTTGGATTTACTGTCTGTCCGAGAGCACATGAACACAGCAAAATCACAGTATGCTAGACTAAGGTAGTGAGGCTTCAGCTTGCATTTAAAAACTGAGACTGAGGAACCCATCATATGCAAACAGGCAGGTTATTCCACAGGTTCAGAGCCCTGTGCCTTAAAGTATAACCATCTGCTATTTTTTCATGAATCCTTAGTACTGTACTAGGGTTTTGTACCATGTTAGCCATTATGGATGTAATAAGAAGTTAAGCAAAATGACACCTTTTATTGGCTAACTAGAAAGATTACAATACGCAAGCTTTCAAGACAACTCAGGCCCTTTCTTCAGGCAAGATTTTGCTTGACTTCTCACTTCATTAATCCTTGGAATTCTTAATAGAACGGCACCTTGAGACTATAATTCTTATATAGTGCACTTCATTGAAAATGTACATTGATTTGCATAAATAATAATATGTAATAAAATGGAGTTTCTTAAAGCTTCACCTTGCAAAAACGTGTTTATCTTTTTAACTGCTTTTTTTATTTTATTTTATTATTATTTTACTGCTGTCATTTTCTTAGAGAGAGTGCTGTTTGGGAGAGACACGTACAACATGCCATTCCTTTGAAATCGTGACACAGTACTAGATTTTTTGCTTTCCAAATGATATGTACTTTGTTTGCTTTAATTTAACTGTGTAACGGTAGTGCGTGCCTGCTGGTGCTTACTTAACACTTTCCTAAATGGCTATACATGCTTTTAGAGAAAGGATAACATTTGCTCAAAAAAGAAATTAAGAAATCACTGAAATTAACAGCCATCCAATATGTTAATGTGTGCTGGTGACAAGCCCATTGATTTTTTGGTTTGTTAAATGTTAGGAGACCGATTATAGCCTTTGCAGCACATTTGCAACTCAGGATCATTAAAAAAGCAGTAAATGCAGGTTTATGAACAAAGTGTGTATTTTGTACTAATGGAAATTTGAATTTGATGAAGTTCTGCTTAGGAACTAGACATTTTTTTTCTCATAAAGCTACCACAGAGCAGCTGAACATACTGGATTTCATACAGAACCTGACTTCAGATGAAGTAAACTAAGCTACATGTTTTCTCGGTTGGCTGGGGATAGGCCTTACTTTTCAGAAATGTATGTCTGTCCATACTGTCAGTTTTTGAGCAATAGCCTTCATGTAAGAATTGAAAATAATCTATTATCAGTGACAAAATGAAGAGTACTGTCAAAGTCAGGTCCTCGATGGTTGTATTAGTAGCTGCATTTTAATTCTAAGCAATATACTGTATTAGTTAGAAGGCAGGAATACATAGGCCTACTGGTGAGACTTATGGTCTGATTACTGGTTCAAATCCCGTAAATGCTAGAAGTGACTCTACTTGTTTGGGCTCTTCAGCAAGGCCCTTAACCTGCAATTGCCTCATCCTGGGTGTGGCGTTAAACTGCATCCTGCCCTGTAAGCAGGTCCTCCAATTTGCAGAGAAAACGTGGGGGTTCGTGACAGGATTGGCACTCCAGCCACCGTAAAAAAAACCTCACACTGTTTCAGTGTGGTGCTGAGGTGCCACCTGCACTCGGGTCCCAATCCAGGTGGTTTATCATGTGGTGGGTGTGGCCACGAGCTGTAATCAGTGTACACTCTCCACCTCTCTCTCTCCCTCACTACTGACTTCTTGCTTAATTTAAGCTCATTCACTTTTCGGAGTCCATAAAGGAAGGGGTTTGTATTTTTCATGTCATTATTATTTTTTCACAAACATTGTGGAAAGATTTTCTATGTTTGGACTTGTGCTCTTTGGAGTATATTTTATAATGCAGAAACAGGTACTGTTTGTTTTTTTTATTTGTAAAAAATGCTTCCCTTTAGGGCGCAACTTCCCATGGAAAATTAATGTACACCACGACTGTGAAAAAATAACTTTAACTTGAAAATATCCGACTTATCCTTGGTGCCTTTCCCTACTATCCTGTCAGATAGGGAGATGCAGTGCTTAGCCAAGGTGACTCATCGATCCAGCATTCTGGATTCAAATCCCATACCTGCTTGTTGGCCACATGGAATCTCCACATTTTTGTACTGTTGCTGTGTGGGTATCCCGATTTTCCTCCTACATAGCAGGTTACATGAACTGACAATTCCAAACTTGCTCAGTGGATGCTGTGATGGACAGGCGCCATGTTCAGACTCTGTTAATTTAATCTTAAGAAACAACAATGATTTGGAAAGAATAAGATAGATATACTTAATGCTTAATTTGTAGCCAAGGGGAAATGAAAACAAGCAAGCCAATAGTGAAAAGTCTAATGTAAAGCTCTAAATGAAACATGAAAACTAATCTGTTGGTTTTATCTGAATAGTTTTATATATTTTGTGAGCCTCTAGGAGGGGCATGCTTATGATATTTTGGAAATGTGAAACTGTGTTGAAAAGTTGCCATGGGAAGTCGTCTAATTTGTGTTCGACATGTGTGATCCATTGCAGCTTTTCCTTTTCAGTTTATTACTGTCTAAGGGGGAGGAGCAAAAGCTTTAGATTCGTCAAAATTTTTGATCTTGAAAACATCAATATCTCAATGATAGGTGTGTGTCTATGTGTGTGTCTGTGTGTCACAGTTTCCTAGGTCTAGAACTAACACGGCTGGATGGAAAAATACTAAACTCGAAACTTAAGCCTGTTATGAGATGTCCATGTGCTGATTAGTTTTCGAGCCAAATTGTGCAAGAGAAAGAGACACTCTAGAACAGGGGTCACCAACTCCAGTCCAGGAGAACCACCATGGCTGCAGGTTTTCATTCGAACCCTTTTTAAGTGCCCTGTTTGTGCTGCTAATTAACTTCTTGTGAATTCATTTTAATTGAATTGCTTTTTTAAGATTTGTTCCCCTGAATTTCTTCATCGTTCCTCTGAATTGCTTCATTTCTTTCCTTAAATGGCACCCAAACAGAAATGCAATGTAAAGTGAGTGAGCCAACAGAAGACCAAGTAAGTGAAGGGCTCAAACTCGAACCAATTTCACTCCAACCAGCTGCTTAATGAGGTGCCCATTCTTGTTGTTAATTAAACCAGTTATTTAATTCCGTGGCTTGTTGCTGCTCTCATGGAGTAGAGTGACATTCCTGAGACCTTCATCTTTCTTTATTTTCAGATATTGTACGATAGACACCAGTTGTTTTGTCTCATTTTGTATCTCATTCTTTGGCTGCTAATTAAGGAAAAAGAAACAATTAAGGGGTCTGAGTTTTCAAGAGCAAATCATTTAAAATTAGTTCAAAAGAAGTTAATTAGTAGAAAAAACAGGTCACTCGTTCAGAAAAGGGTTAGAATGAAAACCTGAAGCCACGGTGGTCCTCCAAGACTGGAGTTGGCGACCCCTGCTCTAGATAAACTCTCCAATACTGTAATTCTGCAATTAATTATGAATTCTTCTCGTCATTTGCTATCGTAATGACCTATTTTATGACCAGACAGATCAGTATCAGAGCAGTAAACAATTACTGAAATGTTATAGAATAGTTTGTGTAACTCAGTTCCTAGAGTGCAAAGTCCACTGACGCTCATGTCCAAATTTTTTACTATTATAGTTTACCACGGGCCACTTACCTCTGCTGCAGGGACATTAGTTCAGATTCTGGCCTGGTTGCTTTACGTAAGGATATTACACTGTGTCCATCTCAATGACCAGTAAAACATTTTAACCTGAATCCAGAAAGAATGCATGCATTAATAGTGTTAATTTAATTCACCAGATCAACTTTGCTTCCAAAGGCAGGTCAGAACAATAATCATACTTCATTTCTTTGAAAGGCTGCAGCCCGCTTTGAATCCACATTCTTCACAATCTGTGGGATGGGCTTTTCCCCTGAGCTACAGAAATGAAGCTGGCTGCAAACTCTGCCTTTTTTTTTCTTTACCACTTTGCCTTTGGCTGAGCATGTATATAATAACATCCTTCAGTCATCATGAGGACTATTTACAGCATGTATGAAAAAACAGCCTCTATGCTATGAAATCTGAAAATCTAAAAAACCAAATAGTTATTTTCTAAATTTATTTCTGAATAAAAAATACATTCCTGACAATTCCACTCCTTCATTTCAAATAAATATTAGAACTAATCGCTTTTAGTGGGTCATACCTGCCGACACATTCTGTGACTGCTCCTAAGTTGCCAGATTAATAGCAGCTTTCACAGCACGGAGTCCCATACTTGAAATGCTTTACATATTAAAAGAGTAAAAATTATTCTTTTTTATTTGCCCTCAGTTTGTGCAAGGACTGCGCTATTACAAAAAGGTTTCTATGTTTAAAAAGTCACATAATCACAACAACACAAATTTTCCTCCCAGATGCCATGACAACTTGGTATGCATACTGAGTGCGCCGGCTGCCAGATAGCAATGAAAAGAATTTGACCCTGCTGGGTTTTTGCTCTCTAATTTTTAGGTTGTGCTAAGAGGCAAATTTGAGTTTTCGTCTTTTTATGTAAAGGTATTTATTTGATATACTGTAAATGAAGTCATAAGGCATTTCGTCCATACTGTGTAGCAATTTTGATCAAAATGCCAGAGTTTTAATTAATTTGTTTTGGCAGAGTTTACCATTCCTTCTGTCCATCCAAATTATTAAACTGCTTTGTGTAAAATAAGACAGCAGGCACCCAGAGCCTCTCCCAACAGCACTGGGTGCAAAGCAGTTACCATCCCTGGATGGGACATCAGTCCATTGCAGATAAAATGCAAGGATATGGCCCTACATTTTCAGAGCAGGACCTTCATTATAGTCAGTCTAACAATCACATGCCTTTTAGATGTGGGAGAAAAAGTGAAATACCCTAAGGAAACTTAAATAGACACGAGAATAGTATGCATACTCCACACAAACTGGAAGCAGGACTTAAGGCTAAGATGCTGAATCCATGAGACTGACCAATTGATCTACTTACAACCCATTGTAATTCAATTTAATTTTATTTTAAACGGCATGTTTCCTTGTAGAGGGCATGATGGTATCCTAGTTACTGCTGTAGCTTTGAATCCCTGCCTGGTAATTGCCTGTATAAAGTTTGAATATTCCTGATGTGCATGTGAGATTTACTCCAGGTGTATTATATTCATTGATTAATTGGCACCACTTGACTATAAGTGTAAATTGGTACGCTGTCCAGAGTTTGACCCTCTTTTGATGCTGCTGGGATAGGCTTCATCCTCCACATCCAGTTTGTTAATGGGTGGATGGGTCCTGTTAGGGTGGCCAAGTGGTGCAGTCCTCACTGGTCCGAGGCTCAGTTCTTAGCCCAATCACTGCCTGGGCAACACATTCTTGATGTACTTTTGTGCATTTATCTTCAAGTACTCCTGTTTTTCTCTCACATTTCAAGCACATGATTTGTGCTAAGCGTAAATTCTAAATGTAACTTGGGAGACATGTGGTAATGGCTGCTAAAAAAGGAATGATGGTTCCTCTTCAGGCTTGATTTCTGCTTTGTACTAAGTGCTGGCTTCCCACAAATCTGAAATATGATAACACTTGAATAGAAGATGGGTATCTTAATATAAAACAAGATGGAGACTTTCAATGATTATGTTTGCCTGATTGCTTCACTGGGTGTCTCCTGATCTACAGTATATCAGTCTATTGACTGAGATTGGGTTACTTTTGAGAACAAAACCCAAAGCAATTCAACTTAAGCAAGAAAGCTCAAATGAGATGGGCAAGCCTGCTTTATTTACTACATTTATTCTTTTCAGCCATCCATTCATTTTGACCGTGAGTAAGACAGAAACTCCACTGAAGGGTACTCTTGCATGTCCTTCGTATTGGCAATTTTAGATTTGACAATCAATTTTACCCTCACGTCTTTGGTATGTAGGAGAAAGACTAACGAATAGGAGAAACACTCACGCAGACACAGGGAGAACATGCAAACCTTAAAAGGACAATTCCTAGGAATGGATTAGATGTAAGGACAATGGAGTTGTGATGCAGCAACACTGACCACTGCACTGCCCTCCACCACTATAAATACATCAGACTAAAATAATGTGTTGCGTCTTGAATAATAACTGTTCAGAAATGGGTCTAACTGCACTAGGCAAATAACGAATATTATTCTCAAAGTAACAGAATACAACATTCTCAGACCACCTCAGTATAATTCATAGCCACCTTTTTGGGCAGCAATGAATACAAGGCAATTTGCAGCCATAGATGAAGTGCCAGTACAGCACAGGACTCAGTCATTCTCACATCTATGTACAGACTCACATGTGGTTAGTTTTGAATTGCCAATTAGATGAATCTCAACAGCAATCTGGGTGAAAAAACCCACACAGACATGGGAGAACATGCAAAATAGCTTGATAGTTCCTGGGCTGGGATTCCAAAAAAGAAGTCTGGATCCATAAGGCAACATTGCTAACCACTGTACCAACGTCCTGTATTAAATTTATAGTACAACTTTGGCTTATTTTAAAACTAGGGGGCTTACTCCCTGCTTACTTCACTTGCCAACCCCCCTGGTCTGCGCTACATGCCAGCCACTTCGCATCTCTGACGGGGTCACTCCTCCGAAACCCCCTCTTAAACGGTGATACAATGGGAAACAAATACAGGTTTTTTTTACCTCCTCTTTGCTCGATGAGCCGCTGGCTTGCTGCTGCTGCCATGCCACGTGATCTGCATCTTGTACGGCACTTCGAACATTTTAAAGCCTGTACAACAGCTGTCGTATTCTTTGTCTTTTATTTCCGGCCCCGGGTGTAGTTAAATCTCTTGGCATAAAGTCTCGTCTCGCGGGATGTGAGATCTTGATATTTTAGTTTATAATAATTTAAAAATGGAAATAGAATCTGAAAATCTAACAACATCACATTAAGGGTTGATGAATTCTGAAAAGAATGATACCAAACATATATATGTAGGTTTTAAAATAAAGCGTTACAAAAATGTGACATTTAAACGTCACGTAAAATCGTTGCACTTTTAGGCTTAGGATTTTATATATAGAGAGTAGATAAAGCAAACTGAGGTGGACTTGGAATTTATACATACTACAGTGGGATGCAAAAGTTTGGGCAAACTTGTTAATAGTCATTATTTTCCTGTATAAATCGTTGGTTGTTACGATAAAAAATGTCAGTTAAATATATCATATAGAAGACACACACAGTGATATTTGAGAAGTGAAATGAAGTTTATTGGATTTACAGAAAGTGTGCAATAATTGTTCAAACAAAATCAGGCAGGTGCATAAATTTGGGCACCATAAAAAAGAAATGAAATCAATATTTAGTAGATCCACCTTTTGCAGAAATTACAGCCTCTAAACGCTTCCTGTAGGTCCCAATGAGAGTCTGGATTGTGGTTGAAGGTATTTTGGACCATTCCTCTTTACAAAACATCTCTAGTTCATTCAGGTTTGATGGCTTCCGAGCATGGACAGCTGTCTTTAACTCACACCACAGGTTTTCAATTATATTCAGGTCTGGGGACTGAGATGGCCATTCCAGAACGTTGTACTTGTTCCTCTGCATGAATGCCTTAGTGGATTTTGAGCAGTGTTTCGGGTCGTTGTCTTGTTGAAAGATCCAGCCCCGGCACAGCTTCAGCTTTGGAGTAGCTTCAGTGACAGACTTTTGTCACTGTCCTGTTCCACTGACAGACTAAAGAGATTGTTCCTCCCCCACACTATGCGACTCTTCAATTCCACCCGGGGGAGTAAATGCGAACATTAATTTTATTTTAATTCTTTTCATTTTTATTACTATTTAATTTAATATTGTTTCTTTGTATCAGTATACTGCTGCTGAATTATGTGAATTTCCCCTTGGGATTAATAAAGTATCTATCTATCTATCTATCTATCTATCTATCTATCTATCTATCTATCTATCTATCTTTGTCACTGATTCCTGGACATTGGTCTCCAGAATCTGCTGATACTGAGTGGAATCCATGCGTCCCTCAACTTTGACAAGATTCCCAGTCCCTGCACTGGCCACACAGCCCCACAACATGTTGGAACCACCACCATATTTTACTGTAGGTAGCAGCTGTTTTTCTTGGAATGCTGTGTTCTTTTTCCTCCATGCATAACGCCCCTTGTTATGCCCAAAAAACTCAATTTTAGTTTCATCAGTCCACAGCACCTTATTCCAAAATGAAGCTGGCTTGTCCAAATGTGCTTGAGCATACCTCAAGCGGCTCTGTTTGTGCTGTGGGCGGAGAAAAGGCTTCCTCTGCATCACCCTCGCGTACAGCATCTCCTTGTGTAAAGTGCGCCGAATGGATGAACAATGCACAGTGACTCCATCTGCTGCAAGATGATGTTGTAGGTCTTTGGTGCTGGTCTGTGGGTTGACTCTGACTGTTCTCACCATTTTTTGCTTCTGTCTATCCGAAATCTTTCTTGGTCTGCCACTTTGTGCCTTAACTTGAACTGAGCCTGTGGTCTTCCATTTCCTCAATATGTTCCTAACTGTGGAAACAGACAGCTTAAATCTCTGGGACAGCTTTCTGTATCCTTCCCCTAAACCATGATGGTGAACAATCTTTGTCTTCAGGTCATTTGAGAGTTGTTTTGTGACCCCCATGTTGCTACTCTTCAGAGAAAATTAAAGGAGGAGGGAAACTTACAATTGACCCCCTTAAATACTCTTTCTCATTATAGGATTCACCTGTGTATGTAGGTCAGGGGTCACTGAGCTTACCAAGCCAATTTGAGTTCCAATAATTAATTCTAAAAGTTTTGTAATCAATAAAATGACAACGGTGCCCAAATTTATGCACCTGCCTGATTTTGTTTGAACAATTATTGCACACTTTTTGTAAATCCAATAAACTTCATTTCACTTCTCAAATATCACTGTGTGTGTCTCCTATATGATATATTTAACTGACATTCTTCATCGTAACAACCAATGATTTATACAGGAAAATAATGACTATTAACAAAGTTGCCCAAACTTTTGCATCCCACTGTAGTGATGAGTGACACAAGCAAGTTTCAATTTACATACAGTTTTGTGAAAGTATGGTGGAAAACAAAGAATATTACTCCCTAAAGCCTTGTTCACACTTTCATGTGCCCTTGTGTTGCTTTCTTGTTGTAAGAGCCAATCTTAGAAAGTTAAAGTTTTGAGTTAAACTCATATTAATGTTTGCCTAATTTGAAGAGAATATCATTTCTTTCATAGTCATAGTTAACAGTATAGTCTTTTCCCCCTATAAGTCAGTAAGCATAGAACGTTCTTGCTATAACTGAGATGCAATTTGATAATTGTTTCAGTTGTGTTTAGAACAGGTCCCAGTAAAGAGGGACTTGAAAGATCCATTTTCAACTCAGAAATGGGATAAGCATACAGTTTTCTGACCATTTTGAAATGGTTTAGAAATGTTAAGTAAATAGTAACAATTTTTAAGATTTAAGCTTTTAACAGAACTTTTTCTTTTTCTTTTTTTTGCTATTTTAATTTTCTTTTCTGTGTGAACTGTTTTACTTTGAAATTTAACTAAACTTTTAAAAATGAAGATATTTCGTTTGTGGAATCATTTCTGCGCGTCATGCTTTTGTTGAATCCCATTTTTTGAGTTAGAGCTGCTGAACTTTGGTAACTTTGGAAAAACGCAGCTACACTTGTGTTTTTTTAAACACGTGACATGCTGCATATTTTCCCCACAAAAACATATTAAAATGCCCTACCTTGCACGTTACTTTGTTTTCACCACAGGAAAATCTCACTGCACAGGAAACCGACCTCCAACCTTGCTGTCTTTTTCTTTATCACACTTCTGGTGTTTTTCTTTCAGCCAGAATTCTTTATTTAAATACTAAATGTGGTAGTACTACATGAAAATGCCCTCAGACGAGAACTAAATACCCTTCCTCTTGTGTAAATGATACAAGTTTCATTGGAAGAGAAGCATAATTTATCTAGTGAAGTGTTTTTGCAAGGTGAAAAACTGTTAGTGTCGCTGGGTATTCAACTTTGTGATAGATAGATAGATAGATAGATAGATAGATAGATAGATAGATAGATAGATAGATAGATAGATAGATAGATAGTAAAAAGCACAAATGGTCAATTGTTACAGTGTCAGAAGATAGAGTGGTGACCAGATCATGAATCACTTTTCTTGATAACAAAGTTATAAAATCTCATAGCAGTAGGAGCAGTTGATCTTCTAAAGCATTCTGTTCTACAATGCAATGAGAGAAGATGACTGCTATGTTTACTTCTCTGACCTGCCAAATTGTTATGGAGAGGGTCACTGCTATTGTTAAGGATGGCCTGTATCTTCTTCCCCATACACATTTCTACCACCGTTCCCACTGCCTAACACTGTGTCAGCCTTTTTCACCAGCTTGTCCAGCCTCTTCGTATTCTTATCTGTCATACTGCCTCCCCAACACACAGCAGCAAAGAAGAGGACACTGGCAACAACTGTCTGATAGAACAAAGACAACATTTCGGTTCAATGATCTGAGTCTGATCTGAGTGCAACGGTTTTATTTTTAAATCAATTTGTTATTGACGTACAACAGAAAACAAGAGTCATGAAGCTTAGTTTAAGTCCATCACCAACAGTCAATATAAGTAAGACTCTGCCACCCACAGCTGCACAAAATCTTCTGAAAAGATCAACGTAAATCATGCTAATGCAAGCTAGGGAGAGAATCCTGGCAGACACAGAGAACCCAAATTCAGGAAAGAGACATAAAAAGAAAGAGAAAACAAAAACAATTACTTGGGATGCAATGCCAACCACAGGTCAACCAGTCCCTAACCAGATGTATGGCAGATGGCCATTTCTAAATGTTGAGGCCAGATGATCTATTGAGTCATGTCCCTAAAGGTTCAACTAAGTGCTTTAAAGAAGAATCACAAGAGGTCAAGTTTAGATTGATCACACCAAGACAAAACAACCTCTGCTGGATAAAAGTAAGAGTAGAGAGGCCCAGAAGAACAAATGTGTGTGGTAAGAGGGGAATATTAAACGAGAGAACAGAAGACAGGCAGTTAGAGACAACAGACCAAAAAACAGAGACTGGGGATAATTTCAAAACATTGAAAAAACTGATAGGAGCATTCAAGGGACACGTGATAAATGCGATCAGCTGCCAAATGTAGGGCATAAAATTTGAGAGGGGAAAAGTATAGGAGATTTACAAATTTAAACTGATGATTTGGGTTTTTTTAGAAGATGCAGAGATGTTGTTAAGTACAAATTTATAGAAGATAAGAGGAGAAGAAAGGAGATTGAAAATTAAGGTAGAAGCCTAGACACCTTATGCATATGACTCGCTGTGCTAATCATGTAAGGTGAGTCAAAATCAAAGTAATCACCGTAGACCTCAGCGTTAATGTTTGCAATGCACCATACAATATGTATGTCTCTATTATATGTCATTTGGTACGGGATTCGTAAAAACAGTGTCAATGTTTCTGATGCTCTATCTATTGGAATGACAAATGCAATGCATTTATTATGAAAACCACTTGTAATGCTCCATCTTTTGGAGTGACAGAGACAGAGCAACCAGAGAAAAAAGACATACACACAGACACTCATCCTTTTATTAAGGTGGATGTGATTAAAGGCTTGAACAGCACTAATGGCTTTAAACAAACACCAACCATTGGCTAAAAGGTTTTAACTCTGGTATGACTTCTGCTAAATTATTATAAAAGCATTGTTGTTTATTTTTATCTTAGCGTGCTTCACATAAATATTCAGTATACATATTAATATTATACATATTCATCTTAGTCAGGACTGTAATAGCTGACGCCTAGTTGTGCCATGATAAGTATAAGGCAAAAATAAGACTGACATTTACATAAAAGCAAATGAATGTTGTAAGTCAGGCAGAGAAGAATCACGTAGAGTGTAGGAGAAAAAAAATGCACAAACACAGTGTGTCTATGCAAGCCACATTCATACAAATGCAGCATACCCATCAGGCCATCCTATCACCCTATGGGGAACACTAGACTTGTATGTTAAGCCATTTAAAATAAGCCCTGGGAGGTATTTATTCTATTATGCGTTTATTTTAAATTAACTGATTCGATAGGCGAGTTCTACTTTGAACTTGATCCTTTCTTTTCCAAGAGAATGTTTTTATTCTTTTAATGAGAAGCTACCTAGACATGGCCTTCCTTGCCGTCCCTCTTGCTCCTTTTACTGTGTCGTATTTCAGAAGACTTAAGAGTTGCACTGATTGAAAGTGATGACAAATTCTTATTATGAAGCCCCCTCTGTCCTTCAGCATACAATTACTTCAGTGTGCTTTCAGCCAATTCACATACCACAGCAGAGCTTGCCATAACTTGTGTTAAGATCATGCATTCTTTTTAGTGCACATGCTTCATAATATAAACCCTTCATTCAATTCAGAATATAGCTGACAGAAAAAAAGGTAGCATTCTAATAAATACTGTACTTTCATTAGTTTACCTACAGTATAGATGGTGCCTATAGTATATAAAGTATATAAACCCTTGGAAGTTTTCACATTTTATTGTAATGCAACATTGAATCACAGTGGATTTAATTTGTTTTTTGACACTGATGAACAGGGAAAGACTCTTTAATGTCAAAGCAACCCAGAGAAATACGTAAGAGTACAGGATGTATGAGGTAAGTGTGAAAATGTGAGGTCTGCGGTAGGAGTGACGTATGCATTTAAGGTAGAGGTGGGATTACGTCAGCAATCGACTCTGAGCCCTTTCTTATTTGTGATGGTGATGGACAGGTTGACAGATAAATTTAGACAGGAGTCCCCATGGACTATGATGTTTGCTGAGTACATTGTGATCTGTAGCAATAGTAGGGAGCAGGTTGAGGACACCCTGGAGAGGTGGAGATATGCTCTAGAGAGGAGAGAAATGGAGGTCAGTAAGAACAAAATAGAATACATGTGTGTAAATGAGAAAGAGGTCAGTGGAATAGTGAGGATGCAAGGAGCAGAGGTGACGAAGGTGGATGAGTTTAAATACTTTGGGATCAACAGTACAGAGTAATGGGGATTGTAAAAGAGAGGTGAGACAGAGAGTGCAGGCAGGGTGGAGTGGGTGGAGAAGAGTGTCAGGAGTAATTTGTGACTGACGGGTATCAGCATGAGTGAAAGGGAAGGTCTACAGGATGCTAGTGAGACCAGCTGTGTTATATGGGTTGGAGACGGTGGCACTGACCAGAAAGCAGGGGACAGAACTGGAGGTGACAGACTTAAAGTTGGTGACATTTACATTGGGTGTGATGAGGATGGACAGGATTAGGAACAAGTACATTAGAGGGTCAGCTCAGGTTGAACAGTTTGGAGGCTAAGCTAGAGAGGCGAGATTGCATTGGTTTGGACTTGTGCAGAGGAGAGATGCTGGGTACATTGGGAGAAGGATGTTAGAGATGGTGCTGCCAGGCAAGAGGAAAAGAGGAAGGCCTAAGAGGAGGTTTATGGATATGGTGAGAGAGGACATGAAAGTGGTGGGTGTAACAGAGCAAGATGCAGAGGACAGGAAGATACAGAAACATGATCCACTGTGGTGACCCCTAACAGGACCAGCCAAAAGAAGAAGAAAGAACATCAAAGTGAAACAGATCTCTGCAACCTGGTCTAAATTAATTACAAATATGGGGAAAATGGCCATGTCCTGGTGTACAAAGCTGGCAGACCTGTCCACATGGACTCAAGGCTGGAGTTGGTGCATCTACTTAAATACTAACTTTAAGAAGGTGAATATTACATGATCAATTATTTAGTGTTTTATGTTTGTAATTAATTTAGATCACTTTGTAGGCCTTTTTTCATTTTGACATTAAAGAGTCTTTTTCTGGTGATCAGTGTCAGGTCAAATTAAATCCATTGAGATTGAGTGTTGTACAACAATAATATATGAAAATTACAAGGCATGTATACTTTTTATAAGCATTGTAAATTACAGTAATTTCACAACTGAAGATTAAATAGAGTTAGAAGTTTGACGATTAAAAGGAGACTGCTCAGGCTGTTGGTACTCTTTGATTAAGCCAATATTTCATCAAGTAATTTTCTAAAAGTCATTCAGGCATCCATGTTAACTACATAATTGAGTATTTTCTTTCATATTCCAATGACCCTCTGTGTGAAACATAAAATTTCCAGGCTTGTCCTAGTAGCTAATCCACATACAGTACATGGCTGTAAGTTCATTCTTCATTCTGTACTTAATGTACAGTATGATGGTTCTAGTGTTTCAGTTTTAATTAAAAACATTACAACAATCTAGATAAGAACAAGCCATTCAGCCTAACCAAGATGACCAGTCCTATCTACTTAATTTTTCCAAAATAACATCAAGTCGAGATTTGAAGGTCCCTAAAGTTCTACTGTCTACCACACTACCTGGTAGCTTATTCCATGTGTCTATGGTTCTCTGTGTGAAGAAAAATGTCCTGATGTTTGTGCTAAATTTACCCTTAAAATGTTTCCAACTTTGTCTCTGTGTTCTTTCTGAACTCATTTTAAAGTAGCAGACTCAATCCAGTGTACTAATTCCCTTCTTAATTTTTAAACACTTCAGTCACGTCTGCTTTTGATTAAACTGAAAAGGCTCAGCTCTTTTAATCTGTCTTCATAACTCATCCCGTGTAGCCCTAGAATCAGCCTATTCAATCTTCTCTGGTTTTTTTCAAGTGGTACTTTGCCTTTTTTGGAAACCAAAACTGTACAAAGTACTTTAGATGAGGCCTCACCAATGCGTTACAGAGCTGCACAACAATCTCCTTGGACTTTTTCTCCACACATCATGTTATATAACCTAACATATTGTTGGCCTTCTTAATGGCTTCTGAGCACTGTCTGGCAGTTGATAACACAGAGTCCACTATGACTCCTAATCTTTTCATAAGGTGTACTTTCAATTTTTAGACCTCCTATTGTGTATTCAAGCATAGCATTTTTACTTCTTACATGTAATACTCTACTTACATTAAATTTCATCTGTTACAAATCTGCCCAAGCCTGTATGACTGTCCAAGTCCCTCTGTAATTATTCAACAGATTCCAGATTATCTGCCAATCCACCTAGCTTGGTGTCATCAGCTAACTTAACCAACGTATTACTTATATTCCTCTCCAAATCATTTCTCTTTATTATATAAAAAAGTCTTGAGACTTTTTCAGAGACAAGATGAGACGAGACATTTTCAGAGAGATAATTTCACGTCCCATGAGATGAGACTTTGTGCCAAGAGATGATTTGGAAACCTAACAGGTCCAAGTGGGGGCGAAAATAAAAGACAAATAGTAGAAGAAGAAAAGACAAAGAGTGGAAGACAAAGTAGAACATCGTAAAGAGGTTCAAAAACGTTGGTGCGATACACATGGGTATAGAGGTTAGAGATTTTGAAACTACTAAAATTCGAAAGTCTTAAAAAACTTATAGTAAAGATCACATTAGCGCTAAAAACAGAAATTATTACTCGGTGAAATAACGGAACAGGGAAAAGAGATCAAATATATGAACATAGATGATATGACAGAGCTACTACAAGTTTAATTTCAAAGAAACCACGATTCGGTCAGGTTTATATTAATGATTACAGTGAAGCTATGCAACATAGAATCGAAAGTGTTAGACAATCAGACGTATTAGAAATTCTACAGCCAATAATAGATACAAATCCATACATCAAAAAGTATCGCACTTTACATGAAATTTATCTGAAAAACACAGACAAAGAAGTTTTCTTGGATTTCTATATGAATCCGAAAGATCACACTTGCATATATAATAAACCAACATGTGATGAATTGTCAGTGATAATAGTTTCGGAGATATCAAAGACAGAGTTGATATTCGTGTTTATCCAAAAGCGTAACACGATTTGTCGCAAGCGACAGATCCGGAAAATGATTAGTGTGTAGGGCACTTACGAGGGTTGGCGAGCAGGGGGCAGAGTCCCCTAGGTATATACTAAAAATCACAGCAGCCCTAGCACTGACCCCTGTGGAACACCACTCTTAACATAAGCCATTTCTAATGTGGTTCGTCATGCAATAAACCTCTGCTTCCTGTCTATGAGCCAATTCTGAATCTATCTACATACTACACCATGAACTCCCACTTCTTTAAGTTTCATGCCCAACCTCTGATGTGGCACCTTAAATAAATAATATCATTAGTTCCACTTTGATAGATTTCGTTGTTGCTTCCTCATAGAATTCCAGCATGTCAATAAAACATGACCAACCTCATCTGGTCCCATGCTGACTGCTCAGTAAAACTCCCGTTCTTGCCATGTGTTGCTCAGTCTCGTCCTCAATAAAAATCAATTCATTTTAAATAATAAAGCTACTGAGATCACACCAAAAGGGCACTATAAAACACAAAAATATACAGTGCATCACAATGTACTGTATATTATTTAGTGAAGACCTCAATCTTTGACTAAGTTTTACCTGTCCCTTTCAGAGTTTATGGTAGTGTGGTGACCAGAATTCTACAGTTTTACCAAAGCATTCTCATTTGTGGATTAATGAATGAGAATACCTCCTTGCCAGTCAGATACAGCACTCACTTCCTCAGACAAGCATCTAGTTCCTGATGACAAGTATTAAAAAAGAGCAAACTTACTGTAGCCAGCTTTTTCCCTGGAATCCCTTTTTAGCCTTAGTGCAGCAGACATTCCTTTTACTTATTTTGTTTTTGCTTTGTTGTTCTGCAAGACCAAATAAAAGAAATGCAGAAAATCCAGCCAGGAATAGACTTTAAAAAGACTTTAGCCATCCCTTCCTACCCCCTCACTATTAAAACCCACACTTACTTAGAAGATTAAACATATCTTGGATTTTATTGCAGTTGGTGCCATAGGATGAAGATCTATCTTGGATGCAGTTTTTTGATCTTAGTGGTGTGCAGCTAAAAAAGAAGATATTCAAAATGGCAGTCCTATAATATCATTCCCACTTGAAGAAAGCAGGATTTTATTAATCTATCCTTACTTTTCCTGGCATCATTTAATCCAAGTAGAGTAAGGGTGCCCATAACTAACACTGTATTGGGGACCAGTCCATCGCAAGATACACTCCCATACACTCACTCATACCAGGCTAACTCACAATTGGCAATCAAACCAATACATACAAATATTTGGAATATGGAAGGAAAATCCACAATGACACAGGCTGAACTGACTTCCCTCAAAAAGTCATTTGAATCCTGTTTTTACAGCTAGGAGGCAGTGGAATTAAAGAGTAGTGACTAGTAGGAAAAGGAAAAGCGAGGCTAGAATAACTAAGCACCAAAGCTGCTTGTGTGAGATCACAAAATGAGAACATTTTTAGACCTATGTCATTCAATTCAAAGTCAAAGTGAATCAGAGCCTAAAGGAGAAGCATTAAAGGTAGGAAAAAACTCTAAAAGGGACATCAGTCGAGTATAGGGCCCACGCATATACACAACAGAACAAAACAAAACCAATATACAGAGTAAGAAAACACAAGACAAGTCAAAAACAGCTAGGGATCCACCCCAAATATTGCGAGGATATGAGTTGTCTATTGAGACTGATGCAATTGGGACTGACTGATAGGGTGCACAGCAGGAATTGATAGCTGGGAAAACAGGAAGGGGTGAGGTTTGCAGGAAAGGAAGGGGTGTGAGGTCATCAGTGGGCCGGAGGTGAGGTCATCAGTGAGGAGTGGAAGTGAGGTCATCAGTGGGGAGTGGAAGTGAGGTCAGGAACAGGCTGAAGTGATGGGTTTAACTGGTCTTTTCCTCAGGAAGTTCTCTAGAAAGAGAAGAAGAGCCATTCATACTCAGCATCAACCCTTGGTCAGGATTGTCAATGCCCCGTTTTGAACCCTTTGACTGCATCCCAAGCACACGTGTGTGACAGCAGTCACCTAATAATTTAACCTGCATGTCTCTGGGAAACTTAGGAGTCAAATATGGATATGTGAGATCACAGTGCTAACCACTGTGCCATCAAGCCTCCCTCAAAGAAACAATATTGGAACACAGGATAAAAGATTGGATAAAAGGGGGCTATTAGGCCGAATATACTGTAGCTTGTCAGTCCCTCTTTAACTAACCTTTGCTAACCTTAGTTGAGATTTAAAGTTACAAGTGTGGACAGGAGAAGACCAAAAATTGTTAAGGTGCCAACTGGGTCACCCTGTTTAATTCAATGGTGCTAATGTTAAAGTAAACAGGCTCACAGTGGCGCTCAAAGAACACAAACAAAAAAATCAGTCTTTGTCTGAGGTCATCTTCTCAAAATAATGCTTCTTAGGAGAGCAGGTCAGTCTTATTGGAGCCAGCTTGGGTCCAAATGAGACGCCTCAATCTGGGGACGTCTGGGATTTATAGGACTCTGACTGGACATGGAGGGTTCAGTTGTGCACATTGGGTGTCTGCTCTGCTTTATGGATGAGAAAAGAAATGATACCGTTAGCGACACTCTTGTTGCAGAGTGGTTTTACATACCTCTGATGAGCCTGGAAAGTGCTCCTCCAATGCACACATGTGACACTAGCTATTACACTACTTGCCATTAAGTATTATATATATTGGAGTCTGTGTGTGAATAAAAGTTTCATAATATTTTTGTGAAACCTTCCCCTAAACAGTCACAGGCAACAAGACAGAATTAAATGGCCATGTGGCCAATCCCAGAACGTGTAGAAGAAGTCTTGTAAAAGACAAACAAAAAGATTTAGGGGATCATTTGGGGACACCCTTATGTACAGTTTGTCATATTTAATTCATGTGTGAACCAAGTAAGGCACAGTTTAAGGTTTCAACTAAGGGTGCATTAAGTGTGTCACTCTCTCCATTGTTCTCTCTCTCTTTTGTCAACCACCTAGACCATCACACAGACATCTTCAAAGCCTTTTTATTGAGATGCATATGGGCAGAGTCAAGCTGTGTTCTTGAGATCATCTTTCTGCCAGGTGAAGTTGTTACTATGGAGGAATCGATAAAATTTGTTCCTTGTCTTGCGTGAGGCTCCTCTCCCTCCTGTTTTCCCCTATCTCTATAAAAGCAGCCATTCATTTATGTTCTCAGGGAGCAAGCCAGGAACCAAGTCTGTATGGGATGATAAGATATAGGGAGCATGAATGATAAAGAAGGTCAGAGTAAAGTCCCATCCTGTGATATTTTCTGTGACATTTAGACAGTGAAGTCACGCTGGGCAAAACTTGATTCAAACCAAAGCAGTATTTCAGAATCTAATCTAGCCTTGGACAAATGAAGATGACATTAACAAATAATAATTCCTTGCAGTGAGCACTTACTCTGAAGTGCAAATGGCCTTTGAGAAACATTAATTATCTGAACTTGACCTGACTGTGAGTAAGCTAAAATTAAGTATTGTTCAACCTGAATAAGAGATGTGCACACCTATTACTACAGTGAAAAGAAGGTGAAGGAAAATGAATGAACATCATTATTTAATCAAGCTGCAAATGAAATTCTCTGCAATGGGTCTTATAGTTTGCTATGTAGAAATGATAGCACTGGCTGGTCACTCTTCAGTTTCCTGCTGTAGATCACAAATCCAGATGTATTATCAATCAGGTCACCATTAAGCACATTCCTTTTTAAATATGATGTTGTGTGTCTTCATTAAAATGATTAATTCACAGATAATGATTGATTACATTGAGCCTTTCATCATTTAGTGTTGTTCACCTGGGTGTCTGCTTTGACTATTTTTAATTGTCACTATTAGAATACAATGAAGGGAGCAGACTAAAACAAAAACAAAAAAGAGTTAAGCATTAAAAGCTATAGCAAAATACAGAAATATTTCTAAATGTCTTACAATGTCTATGGTGGGCTGGCACCCTGCCCGGGGTTTGTTCCTGCCTTGCACCTTGTGCTGGCTGGGATTGGCTCCAGCGGACCCCCGTGACCCTGTGTTAGGATATAGCGGGTTGGAAAATGACTGACTGACTGACTGTCTTACAATGTAAAAATTATACTGTTGTATTTTTCTGAATGCAGAATAAAAGAATGCAACAAAAAGACAGGCTAATTTAATGAGATCAGTTACTGTATATACTTGCAGATAAGTTCTCCCTCGCATAAGTCGGGGCTTGATTTTACTGTATAATTTATAAGTCAAATGCGGAAAACTGCGGACGCTATTTGTCTAAGTGATTCTGATATGCTAACGCCCACCTGAGAGAGTAACCACTGCCTTTTTTTTATGTGGGTGTGGCAATACGCGGTATCAGCGCATGCTCCTAACCTCTCTCTCTCTCTCTCTCTATTGTGCCTACATGGCCACACGGTAATACCTGAACTATTCCGAAGCAACGTTTGCACTGATTTGTTTTTGTTTGTATCTCACACCCTCATATACCTTTATCGTAAGAGTATCTCTTATCTACAATGGAGTGTTCAATCAAAAGATAATATGGAGCTGATTTTAAATTAAACATTGTTTAAGTAGTGAAAGAAATTGGTAACTGTGCTGCTGCAACAAAATTCGATGAATCTGAGAAACTGATGCAAGATTGGAGGAGGCAAGAAGATGTTAAAAAATAAGTGTTGTATTTTTGAACAGGCGTACAAGTCGGGGTCTGATTTTATGATCAATTTTTTTGGGTTTCAAGACCCGACTTATATGTGAGAATATAAGGTAACTGTTGTTACCTTCAAATTATTCTCTCATACAAGAGACAGTACCTATCCCACAAACTGACATGCAAGGCATGAATCACCCCAGGCAGTGTGCCAGCATACAAGTTCTGGAGTACCCAAAGAAAAGAAAAAACTAACTAGCTGTACAATATGTTAGTTACTTTAAGTTGCTTCAGCTGTTATATTCAGTTACAAACCTAGCAACGTAGTAAAAATACTGTAAGACCGGTTATTAAAGTTAATCTTAAATATGTTTCTCTCACATTTTAACATATACTGTGTACATGAGAAAATTAGTTTACTGGTCACTTTGCAAATAAAAGCCTTATTTCAAAGCCTTTTACGTAATACACTCACGTCTGTCAATTCCCTCCCTGGCCATCTGAATTCCACCTGTTTTGTTTTTTTTTTGATTTTATTGATTTTATTAAAATCAAATAACATTCCATACAAGTAAGTTAAGTTTTACAAAACTAGGTTCGAAACAAATCAATGCCAGGCCTTTGGGCCTGGACATCTAAGCTGAATGGAAAAGAAAATGAGAAATTTGGGTCTGTCCATTCTGATGTCTCATTTCCAGGTAAGGAGGACCAGCTTTGTCAAAGCACCAGTGATTTCATGAGCCACCAAGAAGAGGAAAATAATGGTAGATTTAGTAAAAGGAAAATGGATGGATGGATAATCACAGTAATGGTTGCTATTAGTGGAAACCATTATGGATGACAATGTCTGCAGTTCTAACAGGAGTATGCTTTGCTAAAATAAAGTTGTAGCGTGTAGCAAATATAACCAATAATAACTTCACTTCTGCAAGCTTCTTTAAATGGTCCTCCAAATATGTACGTGATTATTTATTCCTTATCTATGATGGAGCATTCGATGAGAAGAAAATATAAAGCTGGTTTTAAAGTAAATGTTGTTGAAGTAGCGAAACAAATTGGTAACTGCACTCCTGCAACAAAATTCAAATGCGTCTGAGAAACTGATGCGAGATTGGAGGAGGCAAGAAGATGTAAAAAAAAAAAATTTAAGTGTCACATTTTTGAATGGGTCTGATTTTATGATCGTTATTTCGGATTTCAAGACCCAACTTATATGTGAGTACATACAGTATTATCAGTTAATGTCACTTATTGTGAAACTGGTTGGAACAAAACCCTGTACCCACAGGTGATCCTCAGGACCAACTTTGGAAACCACTGATTTAAAGCATTAATGGTCAATTCTTGTTATCTGTTGGGAAAACATTTCTGAAAAATTCAGCAGATACTGAAGCATTAATCCTATGGAGAAAAATTAAGTTATTGTAGGTTTCTCGTCCGGGGAGATGGGGTCGGGCTGATGCACTGGCGCTTTTCTCTCGCCCCTCGATGCTCAGTAATGACCCTTCAGGAGGTTCCTCATATGGAAACCTTGTTATGACTTTTAACTCTCTAAACCACCCAAACGGTTGTTTGTATACAAAGGGCAGGAATTTAATCAGTGCGAATTTGTGACCTGCACTTAATGGGAATTGCTCAGCCATGGGGAAAAATTGCAATCCCTGGTCCCCATCATGAATGGAGTTCAACTGCTTATCCATACCTCGGGCTGGGAAGACACACGTCGATCAATTTAGTATAGTATGCATGCAGCCCCGGACATCTGAGGGCATCAGAGACCTATTATTGTTCATTCAAAGGTGTTGCTGCTGCCCAATAAGACCTCTTGGAATTGTATTTCAGCTGTTCATGGCTGCAAACAAATACAATTAGACTACAGGTGTTGAAAAATGGGCTACACTTTATTAATCATGGATAAGCAAATCTGTGGAAACAGAATCTGTGGATAGTGAGGATTTTCTATACCTTCATTACTTGCATATCTTTGGTAAAAGGGATGAGAATGTTAACCCACCAAATTCAGGGTCTTCATCCCAGAGACCTGCAGATATTCAATGCAACCAAAGTTTCTCAGTGAACCAAATTCCTATCTTTGACTGAATCCCTGCTTTAATTAGCTTCTGTTGGGAGTCCCTCTGCAGTAAGGAAGGTCCTAAAGGACAGATGAAGTTGTTCTTAATTAATTGCTAAATGATGGGCTTTCTGAGGGAGAAGCATGTTAAAATTAATACAGCTGAAACACTGAAATGACATTATGCCAAAACTTGCATACAGAAAGAAAAATAAGTTCCAAATTTAAAATTAGTTGAATGGCACTTTCCTACGTAAAACTAGTCTTTGGTGGTTTATACTGATTTTTTGATCGAAAGATTGATCTTAAGACCATCAATGCCACCATCTTTTTATGTCCATGGGCGATGTTGCCATCTTGTTGTTATAATGGGAGTCTTTATTTTTGTACAAAGTCTATACATATTCTATGGGTTTTGATCCTGAGAAATCTTTTGCAAGCAGTTATTCTGATCCAATAAAAAGGTTGTTAAGAAGTTAAAAATTATTCCACATTTTACTTTGATGACATTTTTTTTTCTTAGGGGGCTGCCATTTTTCATCATTAGCATCATTCATTAATTGATGATCAAACCCAGAATTCTCCACATATGTGTGATAGTAACGTCTTCAAAGTGACCATATAAGACCTGGTGTAAGGCATTCTCAAATTAATTGAAATTAGAATACTGTAAAGTCATTATGAGCAAATGTTTAATTGCCTTTTTTGAATCTATGGCTTTGAAATCATCTCTTGTTTTGAACCTTGATTTTTGAGTAGCATTTTGAGCTTTAATGATCGATTGTTTGATCTCATAGTACAAACTAATGACATTTCTTGACTAGTCTTTTTTCCAGATCCTTTCTCAATTAAATTTTCACTGTCTCTTCTTGAGTCAGTGCACATGTCACCTGACCAGCAATGGATAGCTTTGTCTACAACAATATGGTTGTAAGAGCCATTTTCCTAGTTCTATAAAATGTATGAATATTTACTAGATGATAATGCATAAAATATGGGAGGTTCCTAAAACCCCCGTGAATAGAATTGAGTTGGTATTTTCCTGTCATCTCTTAACAGTTTTTTAGTAAACAATGTTCTTTAGTAAGTGTTTTGCCTTACCTTGTGTAAGGTTTAGAGGCATACGGTTTTTTAACCGTGTCCTTGAAAGAATTCGTTTTATGCTCGCGTTCGTGCTTATGCACGGTGAGCTTAGCATATCTAAGTGCCAACGGCCTAAGGGTCTTTTGAGTGTAAAGTAACTCGTAAATTAAAAGATCTAAATTTTGAACCGTATGTTTAAAGCATACAGAAGAAGAAGTAAATAACCTTTAAGTACAGAAGTAACCAAAGCTTCATAAGAAAAACTAAGTTTATAGAAGATACATTTTTCCCCTTTTTTTTGCCTTTATCCTTTGTGTGTAACTATTTTTCTTTTTATTCTTGTATGGATTATTTGCCTTTAACTTTCACTAAATATTTTTAAAACGAACTTTTGGACTGAGAGATTTTTTTGACACGCGTCTTACCCGTGCCTGACTTCACCTTACGCAAAGCGGCAACAATGGTAGTGCTCATGAATTTCATGTTTTGCCTGGTCACCTTCATTCAATTTGTTAATATACATTCATTCCTGCATTTTAGGCCAACAGCACATTCCAAAAAAAGTTGACCACTCACCACTTTGTAATGATACCATTCCTTCTCACAACACATAAAAGACGTTTTAGCATTGAGGATACCAAGCAATGAAGTGTTTCAGGGGCTATTTTGTCCCATTCTTCCTGTAAACACATCTTAAGGTGTGCAACAGTATGGGGTCATCATTGTTGCATTTTTTGTTTCAAAATTTTTGTCACATTATCTTTTGGAGTCAGGTCAGGACTGCAGGCTGGGCCTTTGGAAACAGAAGAAAAGGGCTTTTAAAGGCAGTGATCAGCATGAGCTCAAGCACATGCAGAAGGAACTCCGAGTCGAGCTCAGGGCGGTGAAGGAGCAGTACAGGAGAAAGCTGGAGAAAAAGATGCAGAATAACAGCATGAAGGAAGTGTGGGATGGGATGAAGATCATCACTGGCTACAGCTCGAAGAGGGGTGCCACCATTGAGAGAGACATGGAGAAAGCAAACCCGATGAACAACTTCTTTAACTGGTTTGACCACCCTAATCCACTCTCACCTCAGAGTACTGCACCCTCCACCCATCCCTCTTCTGATACCAGCATAGGACAGAGTTTCTCCCCACCCACAATTATAGCAGCCCAGGTAAACAGAGAGCTGAGGAGACTTCATGCCAGCAAAGCAGTGGGTCCAGATGGAGTATTGCCCCGAATGCTGAAGGCCTGTGCGTTGCAGCTGTGGAGTCCACTACAGCGCATCTTCAACCTGAGCCTGGAACAGGGGAGAGTCCCAAGGCTGTGGAAAATATTTTGCATCACCCCAGTCCCAAAGGTATCACGTCCTAATGAGCTGAATGACTTCAGGCCTGTCACCCTGATGTCACATGTGATGAAGACCATGGAGCGGCTGCTGCTTCACCACCTGAGGCCACAGGTCCGCCACGCCCTCGACCCTCTGCAGTTCGCATACCAAGAGAAGGTCATCTATATGCTGCACCGAGCCCTCTCAAACTTGGACATGGGCAGTGGTGCAGTACGAATTGTTTCTGGACTTCTCTATGAATACCTGAGAGTGCAGCTGGATGATAAACTGGACTGGATTGCCAATACTGATGCTCTGTGCAAGAAAGGACAGAGCCGACTATACTTCTTTAGAAGGCTAGCGTCCTTCAACATCTGCAATAAGATGCTGCACATGTTCTATCAGACAGCTGTGGCGAGCGCCTTCTTCTACGCGGTAGTGTGCTGGGGAGGCAGCATGAAAAAGAGGGATGCCTCACGCCTGGACAAACTGGTGAGGAAGGCAGGCTCTATTGTAGGCACAGAGCTGGACAGTTTGACATCTGTGGCGGAGCGATGGGCGCTGAGCAGGCTCCTGTCAATCATGGAGAATCCATTGCATCCACTGAACAGTGTCATCTCTAGACAGCGGAGCAACTTCAGCGACAGACTGCTGTCACTGTCCTGCTCCAATGACAGAGGAGAGGAGAGGAGATCGTTTCTCCCCCACACTATTAGACTCTTGAATTCCACCCGGGGGGGGGTCAACGTTAACACTACACAAGATTATAGACTTTTATATCTGCCTTGCACTCTCCACCTTTCATTTTTATCACTCTTTAACTAATATTGTTTTTATCAGTATGCTGCTGCTGGAGTATGTGAATTTCCCCTTGAGGATTAATGAAGTATCGTTATCACAAAAGATGGGGAATTTCTAACGTTTCACCGGTGAAACATAAGTTTTGTTGAACTTAATGTAACAAAAGAGAACAGGCCTCTATATTTAATTAAAGCTATAGTTTATTAAGGCATGATGTCAGGCTTGCATATCTGAACATCTAAATGCACATATTCTCATTTAATTTTCTGTATTTTTATATTGCTAAAGGTCTGTCCCAGGAGCATCATGGGCAAAACAGGACCCAGGCCTGGAGGGGACACCTGTGCAGTCAGTCGTAGTGGGCCAAATTAGATTAATAAGGTAGCCTAAAATATACCATATTTCTTGACGTGGGGGTGGTCTAACAGATACTGCAAAATCCATACAGCCCTGGATGGGTTGCCAATCAAGACTAACACTTTAAATATCTATCTATCTATCTATCTATCTATCTATCTATCTATCTATCTATCTATCTATCTATCTATCTATCTATCTATCTATCTATCTAAAATGAAGAATGTGGTTTTTGCATTGTCTTGTTGAGAAATGAATGGATGTCCCTGGAAAAGATGTCTTCTTGAAGGCAGCATGTGTTGCTCTAAAATCTCAATCCACTTTTCTCCATTAATGCTTTCATGCAAAAGTATAAATTAACTTTGCCAAGGGCACTGACACCACCCTATAATATAACAGACCTTGGCTTTTGGACTTGTTGCTGATAACAGTCTGGATGGCCCTATTTCACTTTGGTCTTTAACATACAGTGTCCATTTCTTCCAAAAAAAGATCTAGAATACTGATTTGTCTGACCACAATACATGTTTCCACTGTGCGATGGTCCGTCCCAGATGCCTTCTGCCCAGAGAAGTCAATGTCCCTTCTGGGCATGGTTAACATAAGTCTTCTTTCTTGCACACTAAAGTTTTAAATGGCATTTGTGAATGTAACTCCATATTGTAGTGCTTGACAAAGGTTTGCCAAAGTAATCTCTCGCCCATTTAGTTATGTCAGCTATTGATGAGTGACAGCTCTTGATGCAGCACCATCTGAAGGATCATAGATCACGGATGTTCAGCTTAGCCTTGTGCCTTTGTCCTTTATGCATTGAAATTCCTCCAGATTCCTTAAAACATTTAATGATGCACTGTAGAGGAAGAAATATGCAAATCCCTTCCAATCATTCTTTGAAGAACATCGATTTTAAACATCTCAATTATTTTCTCACACATTTGTTGACAAACTGGAGATCCTCTGCCCATCTGTGCTCCTCAAAGACTCAGCCTTTGCTGCTTTTGTACCAAATTATGATTGCAATCATCTGTTGACATCCCTTGTTTAAAATCACATTATTATTTAATCATTTTACCTAATTATCATTCCTAATATGTTCCATCCCAACATTTCTTGGAATGTGTTGTAGGCCTGAAATGCAGGAATGGATGTATTTTACCAAATTATATGAAGATGACCAGACAAAACTTGAAATATCTTGGGTGCAGACTGTCTGCAATGAAATAAAAGTCAAACTAAATTTAAGTATCACTGCATTTTTTTTCCATGCTGTGCCCACTTTTTCTGATTTGGGGTTGTACATAAATTAAAATAAGAACAATAACACTCTAAAAATACCATTTTTTAGGAGAACACCACAGGAGTTCCTGGTAGTTTCTTCTTTGCTTGTTTTTAAACTTCTATCCATCTGTCCACTTTCAATTTCACTTGTAATTCTAAAGTGAACTTCACAGAGCACTCGGACAAAAAAAAATCTTTAATGTGCACTTGAACTACTCTTTCTGTTAATTGTTTGTAACTGTTAATTGTCTGTCAGTTTATTTCCTTAGTTCTGTTAATTCTCTTTTGGATGTGCTTATTTATAATATATTTTTTGTGAGGTTGTAGGGTGAGACCCCTGATTAGTTAAGTGCCCTTATGTGCTGTCATTAGGTTTTTATATATAAAAATGAATATACAAATATATATATTTTCTAAATAAAACAACTGCTGCAACTGCCAAGACACAGTGGCATTAACATTGTGATAACCTTGTGATCAATAGAATGTGCCAGCCTATTATAGCACACTCCCCAAGGTCGAATTTAGAGTTTCTAATTAATATATCATAAGTGTTATTTTAATGGACTACTCAGAGAAAACTAGACGCAGAACTCCAGGCTGAGACTCAAACCCAAGCCCTTTAGTCGCATTAACTCATGTGCCACATTCTTACCTTTATATTTTCATTATTTCATTTAACTACATGGATTTATTGTGTTCAGTTCATACACAGTACTTTTGTAAGTCTGCTGTATTTAAGTGTTTATTTACATGTGTTTACTTTGAAGTTAATACAATTTGGAGCTTTGCAGATAAGTATAATGCCATTCCATCCATGAACTAAAAACCTTTTGTTATTATTGCTTGTTTGATGCTTTTATCCAAGGGACCTTATAACATATGAGATACATTTGGTTGCATTTCTTTTGTGTCCCAGTTGTACACTGGCAGATGAAATGATATACTCATGGTTACACAGTGCCAGTAGTGGGATCTGAACCGACAAGCTCAGGGTTTGACGTCCGGCACCGTTACCACTACACCACACCACCTACATGTTGTGCTCAAGATGAATAAAATAAAGTGTCTAATTTTATTTGCTAGTGTAGGCAGATGCATATGTCATTATAGAGTTCTTACTGAGGTAATGTCTGAAATGATGAAAGAAATTATGACATACTTTATATTTATGTGCTTGCCCACAAAGTAAAAAATATACTGTGTATTGGTAAGAAAACTGAAAATGTACACAATTATTTTTTATATTAAAAATGTAGCTTTTGTAAAGCTGTCAGTTGCACATCAACACAAATTCATGATAATCTGTATATAAAATTTCAAAATATTTGCAGAGTATAACCTTGATTTTTCTATTGACTTCACCACTATTCTTAGAAAAAATCGAAAAAGGTACCCACTAGGTGGCAGTATATTCATTTTTTATTTTTTTTACTGCTTCATAGGTATGAGTGTACAGTTAGGGGTTCATCCGTCCATTTGCTGGCCTCTCATTGAACAGTGAGGGGTTGTGAAGCCATACCTATGAGCACTGGGTGGGAGAAAGTTAGTAACCAACACATAATGAAACGCTGACCATCACAGAGTATGCTCTGTAAAATTAAAAGTACATAACACAACAGTAAGTAACATGATATTCTCACACCTTCTTCATCTAGTTTGGGCTTGTGGGGTGCTGGATCTCACCTACCATGGCAGCATTAGGAAACAACACGGAGCATAATTTGCAAATAAATAGAAATGGCAACAATAGGCCAAAAAGTAACATATTTTCTGAATTATGTGAAGAAATTGTTGCAATTTAAAATCCGAATGTATATCCTGTAAAGCACTGAATGTGTTTCTACTATTTATTTGTGTTGCACTTCTAACAAAAGCCATTAGGCAGCAGCAGCACTCCATGCTGGTTCTATATCAAGCCCTTTTCTATTACTTCATGGAGCAGCTGATTAAGGATTCTCCCCTGTGCCTTTGCTGATCGTATGCCAGCCATCTTCACCTTGACTAGTGTGTCTGGAGGTGAGGTCTCTAATCCCAGCCCAAAATGGCTGCAGCTTTTGTTCAAACCTCTGTCTTAATCAAAAGGCAGTCCTCCTGTTAATGAGCATGTCACAACAACTTGGCATATTGTTCTTACTCTCATTCTTTGACATCTGGATTTTCATTCTGTATATATATTTCATTAAAGTGAAGAAATCTGCTACATTTTTTAGTGAACCAGGACAGATTACATCTTACAACTTGTATCTGTTTGATTTCAGTTTAAATATTATGTTTTAAACAGATATAGATAGTATTAACCTAAGAGTTCTACTGCTCTGTACCTTGCTGCTCATGTCTGTCTCTTAATATGCAACAGTCAAGAAAGAAAGGAGAAAATAATCTTAGCAAGTAAGCTAAAATGAGCAATGGCACAATTCCTGTGCACTAAAAGCTGTGACTAAATTAAGCATCTTGGTGAATGTCAAAGAGAAGTAAAGCCAGCACTATGAGTAACGGCAAGAGTGATGACGCTGGCCTCTAATTATGAATGATGTACTTCATTTAGAGTTGTAATTATAATGAGGACATTGTGTAGAATGTAACTCTGTGGTCACTGCAGCAATCCCCTGGTCAAGAGACAGTAGGTGTGAAGCATCCTTTTGTTTTGTGAATGTGAGGATGTCAAAGAAAATAAGAAATATTTTTATGAGAAGAGACCATTTAGCCCATCAATCACTGTTCCCATAATCTAAGCAAGATTTGAAAGTCGTCAAAGTACTCCTGTCAATAAATACTTGACAACTTATTCCACTCATCTCCTTGGAGTTACTAAATCAGTCCTTCTCTGAGGGATTCAGTTAAGCATCTAATGTGTAAGGTGGGTTTCAAACAGAACTTTGGCTTGTTTCAGACTTTAAGAACTTGAAACTCTCTTGACATTATTCAGCACAAAATGCAAATTTACAAATAGACAGGGATTTTAATGCGGCTTCTTTAAGATGTCAAGTCACACCACTAACCACTGTGCAAGAGGCTATCCTGGTGGATTGGACCATAAGGCAGGGATCAGATATGGATGGTATACAAGCCCACACTCACACCCACACTCATTCACACATAGAAACAAATAACACACTGTGTGTGTTCATGAAAAGTAGGAGTAAACCAGAGAAGCAGGAGGACCACCACACAGAAACAGAGAGAAGGTGCAAAATTTAGCGGTGCGGCATCCAGCATTGCGAGGCATCAATGCTAACATCAGCAACATGATGCCTACTAATAGTTTTATTACAGTTTATAGATAGATAGATAGATAGATAGATAGATAGATAGATAGATAGATAGATAGATAGATAGATAGATAGATAGATAGATAGATAGATAGATACTTTATTAATCCCAAGGGGAAATTCACACATTTTTAGTTATCAATATGGAAATCCAATTCCAAACCATTTTAAACTTCAGCTCCCAGGGTTATAAATTTGATGAAATAAGCATTTGACTGAACCAACACATCTACGATTTTACTACTTACATTACCGATTCATCATATCTATTATCTATGGTTATTCCTCTAATAACTTTATTACTACATTATTCTAGTTTGGCCAGTATTCATGAAAAATATCTATGAGGTTACCTCCTTGTACTTTACTTCTTAGTCTCTTCACTTGTTGAAAGTTCAGGAAAGAATGAGCAGCTGAGAGAGTCTACATTATTGTAATATTTTATTAAACGCTTTAGACCAGCAGAACCACTTTGACAAGTTCAGGCCATGCAGCCCAACAAGCTTGCCCATTCTATTAATTTAATTTCTTAAAATAACATACTTTGCATTAAAATGTTCTCAGTGCCTCATACTTTAATAAACTGGAGATGATATCTAAGGGGGCAGCATTGATCTTAGTAAAAAGAAAACACCTCATTGTGTGATTTCTCATGACGTAAAACATTCCTCCTATAAATTTACCAAAAGATCTGCTGTACTTGATAAATCTGACCTCTCCATTTTTATCTAATTGAGGAGGATTTCAATCTGTAGTTGCAGTAGAAGACAGAACCTTACCGATCTTTCTCTTTCTCCTAGCAGTTTGTTGAAAGAAGCAGGAACCCTGAGCAGTGGTGCAAGTCAAGGTCCTAATTAGCATCACAATCCTCAAATATTGCTTTTGTTTCTTTTGCTGTCACAAAGTCTTTCCTGATTCTTTGTCCTTATACTGTTTTAACTATTTAGTACTATTTTAACTTAACCACAATGAAAAATGTAAGTCACTTTTTATTGCCTGTGATGGGTTTATTCCTGCCTTGTGCCCTGTGCTATTTGGGATAGGCCCCAGAGACACCTGCAACCCTGTTCGGAACTAAGCTGGTTAGAAAATGACTTTGTATTGCAATTATCTTCTCTTTATTAAATGCATTTCTGTACATCACCTCTTTTTCATTCATACCTGTTATGAGATTTTTGAGCTCTTTTAAGACCCTCCTCAACTGTGCTGCACGCTGAAGCGCGGCAAGGCAACTGCAGGTTCGTGACACCACAGAAGTAACTGCAAGTTCGCAGCCTCCCCCATATCATGTCTGTCACACGCTGGTTAATGTGGGAAACATTCTTACCCGGCCACTGACCTGGTCCTGTTACTGCTTATTTGCTGTGTCTGTGTGTATTGAAGTGGTAGCTCCCATTTGAATAAATACCCTGACTGTTCCTGTTTTGATTGGAATAAAGTTGGTTTTCTTGAAGCCTTTGGACTCAGCGTCTTCTCTCGGGTGCAAGACAGTGGCTCACATGTCACACTTATAATTAACTTATCCATCCCATGGGAAACTTAACACCCTGTTTCACCTACCAACACATCTCGACTTCTCATCAGCTGTGGAGCACCACTTTCTTGCCTTTTTATCAGACGCTCCATCTGTTTTGGCACTCTGCACTCCACTTCTACCTAGTATAGTTAATAAAATCTAATAATAATAATATCTCAGGAGGATATTACAGTTAGAGGGATTACATATACTAAGGTAAAAGTAAAATAAATTCAAAAAGACCTGAGCAATCATCAAAACTGGAAAGTACAGTTTAATAGGAAAGAGTGGAGAGTGCTATATGTAGGCAAAGGGAATATAAATATAAAATGGAAAAAGCTGTCTTACCAAAGGCAACTCCTGTAAAGAGTTTAGGTGTGAGATTATTAATAGACACTACACACTTTCTATCTAATGTACTTGTTAGTTATTTTACATTTCCTTTACTGTGAGGGCTGTTTGACAGATGCAAGCGCAGTCTGCGTCTAATGGGGACCAAACAGTGAGCACAGGAGGTGGTGGTCTTTTGTACTAGAATGCTTCTTTCAAAAATTCCCCCACTGGAAGGCTTATTTACTTGTGTGCTTTAAAAATATTCTTATTTCTGAAAAACAGGACAATGTGACCTAGGATGAAGATAACGCCAGACAGATAGATGAACAAGAAACAGTAGACTAAAAATATTGTGCTTGTTTACCCTGCCGGAGCTTTATCCTCTCAAATAATTCCTCATCTGTTTTAAAAATGTATTTTTCTTTTTTTTTCTTCAACCAATTCAATTTACAGCATCCTATTTTTTTTAATTTACAGATTTCCACTGAGGGCTTTTAGCTTAGACTACTGTTTGGGTGCAAGTCTTTGAGCACCTCAATATTTTTATAATGTTAAAGTGATGATGCCACACGTTCCCATGTCAGCAAGGCACTTGAACTGTAACTGGCATTGTTGCCTGCAATAATATACTGTAGTTGTATCCATGTTGTAATTATAGAAAATAGCAATACCTGAAAAAAAATAAAGCACGTAATTCTGTGATGGAGACATAATCAAAATTAATAGTAAAATTAAACATCAAAATCACAAAACCATAGTCACAAACATCAAAATCACAAATCATAATTCAGGAGGTTCTTGTATGCACCGCAGCCTTGAATCAGAGTAAACTTTTTTGTGTACATCACCTTTTTTTATTCTAAATTTAATGGCCACCTTTATTTTGTGTGTCTCATGTTATTCTGCTGAGTGATTTCTAGCCACATGATGAGACATAACATCATGGCTGTCGTGATATATGAGAGGCCCACTTACATTCTCAAAATTTTGCCGTAACAAAACAAAAACATTTTCAAGATACCAAGTGCTCAAATAATACCAAGAAGAACAAAAAACTATACTTTCTGGTTGTGACTTTTTTTCTCTGAAGATTAGATGAATGATCTACTATAACCATTTTCTTTGAAACAATCTTTGCTTTAGAGAACTTCTGTTGCTTTTTTCCCTAAAGAAAGAACAACTTTGCTTTGCTATTTGCTAAACAAAATTTGGTATGTCCCACTTAAGCATAGTGAGCAAATTTTTAAAATTAATCAATTAATGTTAAAACATTGCAATATACCAATTTTAAAGTCTGCTTATAACATTTTAGGCCCATCTGTTGTCATACATGTGCTTGGGAGACAACTTGAGGCTTTATCACATTGTAATTTCACCCAAGGGCTGGCACTGTTGCCTAATGTTTTCCTCCTTTCTTCCTTACAGATCAGATGACTGACAGCCCCAGTGATGTCACTTCCGGGTCATGGTTTCCTGGCCCTGCCCCTTCAGTTTTGGCTTCTTTTTAAGGGGCTCCGTGACCAATTTCTGTCAGTCTGTATTTGACATCAGTCTGAAAAGACCCATTTGAGATTTTGTTGTTTTTTTCCATCAATGATACAGGGTTTGCCTTTGAGGTGCCCAACACTTTATCTTTTTCTTGTCTTATCTTGCACTGTTTAATGTAAATATTAATCGAATAATATTAACGCTCTAATGTTAAAACTTTAGTCCATGTACAATAGTATTAATTCTAACAGAACTTAATTAATAGTACATAAGAGAGCAAGCAAGCTTTCTAAAAGTCACCCAGAGGCAAAAGAGTTTCATCGATGGCCACACTCATTGACAAATATAATGAAATTGTAAGTTGAGTTGGTGAGATGTTCAGAGTCAAGAGCCAAGATGAAAACGTATGCCTATGTTTTATATTATGCACTCTTGTAAACTTTAGCTGCTTGTAAATGTTCAGATAAATATACGTTTCTAAAATTGTACAGTGCAAGAAACCTTTCTAGTCAGCTACAAGCAACTAACGGTAATTGGTATTTCCAAGCACTTGTCACTCTCTCAGCTAGAATCAATATGATTTCTAAATTTTCATTTCAATTACCATATGCTGCAAATTGATTAAAAGTGCTAAAACTAGCAGTTAGTATAATTGTTTAAAAATGTACCTGAATATAACAGCATAAATTGACACAGTAATTTGTTTCGTAAATTCAATTTCCTATATCCTTTGACACTTTCATTTAATTTAATTGGCTTTCTAAAATCTCTGCTTTTGGGGTCAGGTCTCTGCTTTTGTTTATAAAGTAATTAATCATTTTTATTTTATAGTATCTTTCATTTTGCTACAAAGTGCTTTGTTACTCACATTTTTCAGAATTACCTAGGAATAATTTAATCAAAAATATAAATACAATAAGAGCATAAAAGATCCAAAAGTAAAAAATGAACTCATGCCTGAACAACTGTAAGGCAACACCAAGCAATCCAAGTCTAATCCCAGCATCCCTTATTGCCAGATTAATATAATGAAGGTTTCTAATCAAATATGTCAAAAGTGTATAATCCACCTTGCCTTTTGTTTCTGTGTTTTCTTTTAATAATAATAAATACTTAACACAGTTTGTTATCACACCATTGAATTGACATTAACAGAGGTCATTAGGTGTGGGTCAGTAGGGGCCTTATGAGCCTACTGGCTTTGTTTTATATTTTTTTGTGTGTTATATTAAATTGTTTCTTAGATTTTCTTTTGTACATTGTGGTTTTAATTATACACAATCTGTTTGTGATGACAGGCTTTTTGTTACTTTTTTAAAGGTGTTCCAATATATTAACGTCTTCATGTGATGCTATATTATTTTTATTATAGGGACAGCCATTTTGCTTCAGTAACTACAACATTACTATGGCAATGCAGACAACCACAGACACATGGAATAAGTTACCAATTAGTGTGGTAGACAATAGAACTTTAGGAACCTTGATGTTATTTTGGAAGAATTAGGTGGATAGGACTTGCAAGCTTTGTTGGTCTGAATGGCCTGTTCTTGTCTAAATCGTTCTAATGTTCAAATGAAATATAAGAAGTGATGTCAGCAATAATTAGGTGTAAAGATCATCCGAGTTTTTGGATAGAAACCTTATTGTACTCAATACATTTTTGTTTAATACTTTTCTGACTAAACACTCTTTTTGTTTGATTTTTAGAGTTGATGACAGATCATTTTTGATTTTTGGATACTTTTCACAACCTTTGATGATATTTCATTGCCAGTTTCTTTTTCATAAAACTCTGTCTCATCTCTCTTTGTGTCAGAATAAATAACTTTTATTCCTGTAATTTAATTAATTGATAACATTGTGTTACTATCTGTATTTTATTTCGACAATGGGCACAGGCTGAATTACTGTTTATTGAATATGAGTATAAGTGACACATCTGTAACGTTCAAATGCACTGCTATTCAAATTTTTAAGGAATCTTTTTTTTTTAAACTTAATGCATTTTCTAAAGTAGCTAAGGTTAGGGCCTGTTTATAATTAGCCTATAGCATTTTTTGTTTAAGTATCATATTCTAAAAGCAGTATATACAGTATATTGTGGCAGACAGCCGGCAGCTCATCCAGGCCGGGACGCCCCTGTGATGGAAGGATAGGGGAAAGGCAGCTTTTTCAGGACACTGCCTTCCCCAAAATGCTAGATGGAAGCTCCCCTGGAGTATAGTGGTGCCCCGGATTCCCACAGGGCATCCTGGGACTTGGAGTCCGGTTTTTCAGCCCTGTTGGGTGCCGTGGGTGCCACCATGGGGAGCTGTGAAAGGACCTGGGGAGTCATGCTTCCCTTGCAGCCCGGAAGTGCTTGGAAGGACGGAAGCCTCACAGTAGTTCCGGGCTGATTTAAAGAATTGGGATTCTTCATCTCACCCGGAAGTGCTGGCAAGTCAGAGGGGTGGAAGAGTGGAAGCACTTCTGGGTCAAAGACTATATAAAGGTCTGGTGGAGACCCAGCAAGCGAGCCAGAGTTGGGAGGTAGAAGACAGAGCTTACTAAGAGGGGTGGCAGAGAGAATTGTATTGATTTATTGTTTCTTTATTTGTGCATGGTGGTTGTAGTGCTTAAAGGGCACTCTGAAAAAGATAAAAATAAGTAAAGGATCTTCTATGTACCTTTACCCTGTGGCTGCGTATCTGTCTGTTGGGTTCACGGGGCAACAGCGACCCCTAGCATTCTTACTATATATATATATACTAGCAAAATACCCACGCTTCGCAGCGGAGAAGTAGTGTGTTAAAGAAGTAATGAAAAAGAAAAGGAAAAATTAAAAAAATAACGTAACATGATTGTTAATGTAATTGTTTTGTCATTGATATGAGTGTTGTTCTCATATCTATATATATATATTTATATATATCTATATATATATCTATCTACTGTATATCTATATCTATATATATATATATATACAGTATATATATATCTATATATCTATATATATATAGATATATATATATACTAGCAGAATACCCGCGCTTCACAGCGGAGAAGTAGTGTGTTAAAGAAGTTATGAAAAGAAAAGGAAACATTTTAAAAATAACATAAGATGATTGTTAATGTAATTGTTTTGTCATTGATATGAGTGTTGTTGTCATATCTATCTATATATATATATATCTATATACAAACACACACATATATAAACATATATATATATACATCATATATATATATATATACATATACATACATACATATATACATATACACATATACAAATATAGACATATATATATATATATACATATATACACATATATATACACACACACATATATATACATATATACATATACATATTGTGAAAGGCTATATAGCCCGACCCGCACAGACCACGAGAGGCAACGTGTACAAAAACACACAGGTTTTATTTTCTTCAGCCGTGGGCACACGCCTTCCCGTGTCCCACAGGCCCAACACAGTCCCAAACACAGTCCCAAAGCATAAACTCACAATTCTCCACCACTCCTCCCAGGCAAGCTTCGTCTCCTTCTTCCTCCCAACTCTGGCTCGCCGAGTGGTGGTGGCTGGGCCCTTTTATAGCCCACCGGAAGCATTCCAGGTGAGTAACCACCTGGTCCCGATTGCACCTCCGGGTGGGGCTGAAAGCTCGTCCAGCCGGGCTGTGGGAAGCAGGCAGCTCCCCCTAGCGACCACGCCGGGCCCCAACCAAGCTGTGGAGGACTCCATCTCCCATGGAGCCCTGCGGGCAGTTGGGGAGTCACCGTCGCCCAGGGAGGCTGCCACCAAGCGTCCCGGGGGAGGTATTGGACTTCCCATGGCGGCTCCCCCGGAACATAAGCAGCAGAGGCGTCCCTACCGGGCATGGGACCCGGCTGTCCTTCACAGTTCCCCTCCCTCAGATGAGGCTTGTGGGGATCATCGGCCTGCCCCGCGAGGGCCGGTCCTCTCCAGGACAGGGAGTCGGCATCCTTGGCTCCACGGCTGTGCCCTGTAAAAACATAATGAACAGGTCTGGGGTGCTGCCCGACGTCCCTGCCACTCGGACGCCCCCCTGGGACAAACCCTCCAGACATGACCAGCGTGACCACAAGAAAAGCACAACCGACCCCCTCCAGCTCGACCCTTGCGGGAACGGAAGCAGGCAGGAAACTCCTGCCCTCGCCCACTCCGGGAGGGCTGGTGGCGTGTTAGCCCCCGCAGCGTAGCCCTCCTGCAGTGCCACACTAACGGGCTTACGCTGCACCTTGTCAGGAGTCCCGACCTCTTTGTCCGGGTCCTCCTCTTCCTCTGGGGTGCACTGACGGTCTGGGTCCCCTTATGGGAAGAAGGAGACCCTGTGCCGCCTGCACCCCTTTAGACGCAGCGAGACCGGTGCAGGCAGAGGGGACGGGGTTGTTTGGCAGCCGACATCCACCAGCTGCCTCTCCACATATTCCTCTGCCACAGTATCGGTCCACACGGCGGCGTCTTGTGTAGTAGTGGGCGGGCGACCTGGCAAGCAGCACTGATCATATCCGCAGCCGTTGCGCTCCGCCCCCTTTCCTCTACGGCCCAGGCTTCACCTACCTGAACCGCTGTGTCCTGCAGGCAGGAGGCTGACGCCCCGTCTCTCCAGCCATTTAACAACGGCCGCCATCGGGGCGCCGATCTTCCAGTCCAAGTCCTCCTTCGTCTCCTGCAGGACCTGAAAACCTTAACTAAGGACTGCAGAGGAAGGAGAACATGTTTCAACTCCTCTACAGCCCAAGAAAAGTTAATGCATTCGGTCGGTGCTGGACTTGAAGTCCCCCTGTTTCCTCCCACCGACCGCGAGCCAACAAGACCCTGCGGACCCTCCGCAGGTCCGTTTGGGAGTCCGAGAGGCTCAGGGAGAAGGTCCGTCACCCCCGCCTGCGAACTGTCCTCGGCGGGCGGCTGACACACTCCCCTTTACCTGTTTCGAGAGGAGCTCCTGCTCCTCTAGCTGAGTCACCGCATCGGAAACTCCTCCGGGTTCTCCTCCTCCGCTGACTGGCCGGCCCGAAGGAAGACACAGCCCAGCCTCGCTCTCCCGTCGCTCTCTGCGCCGTCACGCCACGAACAGAGGCCATCTGCCCACCAACAGGTGGTTCGTCCCTCGGGGTCCAGGAGGTAGGCTGACGCAAACGCGGAAAACCCTTCCCGTGGCCCTTCCCTCTTGAGCCCGTCACCTACCTCCGGTTGCGACCCGTGGAGCGGGCTGGCATGCCGGCGTCTGGAGGCTGGCTTCTGTGTCCGCCCGGCTTTTTTTCCCCATGGCGCGGTGCCTGTAGGAGATCTTTGGCGGCCTGAGTTGCGCTGTGCTGTGCTGCGCTGGCTTGCTTGCAGCTGCGAGCGCGTTCTCTCAGCGCTGTGCTGCGCGTGTCCGCCGGCAAGTCGTGCAGGCGCGTGCCTCGCTCTTCGGCCTCGGTGGCGCTCTCGTCGGGAGCGTGCCCTGCTGCAGTCCAAAGGCCGCTCTCAGCGCTGTACTCACAATAGAGCACGCTCTCTGTCTCGGCGGGCGCTCGGCACTGCGGTGCGGTGTGCGCTCCTGCGCTGAGCTACACGTGCCCCCAGGTGTTGTGCCGGGCCGTTACACACAATTTTTATGCAGGTCCCGGTCCAAATGGACGGCCCGGAATCCTGCCGACTACGCCAGATGTGAAAGGCGCTATATAGCGCCCGACCCGGCACAGACCACGCAGAGGCAACGTGTACAAAACACACAGGTTTTATTTTCTTCAGCCGTGGGCACGCCTTCCCCGTGTCCCACAGGCCCAACACAGTCCCAAACACAGTCCCAAAGCACAAACTCACAATTCGCCACCACTCCTCCCAGGCAAGCTTCGTCTCCTTCTTCCTCCCAACTCTGGCTCGCCGAGTGGTGGTGGCTGGGCCCTTTATAGCCCACCGGAAGCATTCCAGGTGAGTAACCACCTGGTCCCGATTGCACCTCCGGGTGGGGCTGAAAGCTCGTCCAGCCGGGCTGTGGGAAGCAGGCAGCTCCCCCTAGCGACCACGCCGGGCCCCAACCAAGCTGTGGAGGACTCCATCTCCCATGGAGCCCTGCGGGTGGTTGGGGAGTCACCGACGGCCAGGGAGGCTGCCACCAAGCGTCCCGGGGGAGGTATTGGACTTCCCATGGCGGCTCCCCGGAACATAAGCAGCAGAGGCGTCCCTACCGGCATGGGACCCGGCTGTCCTTCACAATATCTACATATATACTGTATATACACATATATACAGTATACAAATCTACACATATATTTTAACATATATATATATTAGGTGGGACTCGATTAAAAAAATGAATCCAATTAATTAGAGACTGTGTAAGAAATAATCTTGATTAATCATATATAATCGCACACGTAAATTTGCCCCAGATCGCAAATGTTTTTTTTTTAATTTAAAAGGGTTTTAGTGGGGACAGAATCAAATAATAGACATGGACATGAATATTGTAAACTCAAGCTGTTTTAATTTCTGAAAAAAAAAATGCTTTTAAACTGCATTTGAATTCAAAACAGAAACAAAAATATCATCCCTGGCTAAAATTGGGCAGACTTAAAAATAAAGTGGCAGTTTAATTACTTTAAGTACATTTTCAGAATAGTATTGTCTTTAAATAATAATAACCATAATTTCAACATAAAGTGCTATTTTTCTTCTTAAAAAATAAGTCAGAAACATAAAAGGTAATTTGACCAACTTAATCTTTAAACTCTGAGTAACCTCAGCCAAACTTATTTTGTACATTAGGCTAAAACAGTGTGATCATCGAACATTTTGTAATTAGATGTAATTAGAATTACTAACGGTCACAGAAGTCCAATGATCCCCAGTAAGAGCCACAAAGTCCGCTTTCTGTAATGCATCTAATTTTGCTTGCTTTTCAGTGTGCACAAAACCATGCTTTTATCAAGGCTTCGCTCGGGTAGTCTTTTGGAACGCGCTTTATTCCGACTCTAACATTGTTGTAGCTGTGATGTGTACATCAGTGTAATCGATGTACCAGGAAATCAAGCATTGACAAAAGTTCCCCTTTGCTTGGAATTGAAAGTGTGATTAAATGCGTTATTTTTTTAACGCGTTATGGAGTACATGCATCGAAGCTTCTCAGCTGTGCTTGTGCTAAGAAAAGTAAACATTTTAAAAATAACGTAACATGATTCTGCGTTAACCGCATATTTTTTCATACGTCCCAAACCAAGGAGATGCGAGGGTAAAATGAATCGGGAAGCGCGCGTACATCCTCAGTGCATCCCCTCTCGGGAATCGAACCTTGGATGTTGGCGCTAGAGGCAAAGCCTCTACAATTGCGCCACGGCATGTGACTTGTCTATTTTAGAGTATGTAGATCGGGATATATATATATTCGCAGCGGAGAAGTAGTGTGTTAAAGAAGTTATGAAAAAGAAAAGGGAACATTTTAAAAATAACGTAACATGATTGTCAATATACAGTAATTGTTTTGTGAGTGTTATTGAGTGTTGCTGTCATCAAGGATTTGATTATCATTATTTCTTTAAATCAGGTTCGTATTTGTAGGATGTGTTGTGTTGAAGTTACATTCCATGTTTGTCAATCGTTGTAAAGATAAGAGGTTTCATTCATCGATTCGTTTCTTACTGCATCAATAAACAGCTCGTCTTCCTCTTTATCTGAGACGTGACACACTGTATGCACGGGTTTTTTTTGTCTTTGTTTAGCGGGACATTGACTTTTTCCACCGTGTGCTTTGTTTCAGCAGTAGCTGCACTTATGAATATGCTTGTATGCATCAGACACTTCATATTTTTTTGCTGCCTTCTCAATTGTGTAATTCGGTTTTTGTTCAGCACTCTTTGGAACTGTTGCTTTTTGTCTGTGCACTGTGTCAGTTCACGTGAGCTGCTTGGAGTTCTTGCATCGAAGGTTCCCAGCTGTGCTGGTGCCATCTCGTGTGATGTCCATGGCTGTATATAATGTTAGTTAAGACCCGGCACTTAAAAGTTTCTCTCGCAGTTTTGCTGAGTTTGTGCCAAACACCACCCTGACCATCTCATCTTCCTCTGCATAAGCACAGACCTTCACCCGTGAATATTTAGCGGCAGTGTTTCTATTGGATTGCCGCTGACGGACGGCCTTATATGGGCAAGCACTTAATTACAAACGCCAGTGGCAGCCTGTCTATGAACTTAATTTAAACTTTAGAGTTACACCGTGCTTTGTTTCCGAAGTAGCAGCACTCATGGTTGTATATGTCAGTCGCTCGCTTCTTATTGTTTCGCTGCCTTCTCAATTATATAATGCATGTATTGTTCAGCACTTTTTTGAGCTCTTCCTGGTTTTCTACGCACTGCGTTGATAGTCAGTTCACGTGATTACGTGGGAGGCGTGATGATGTCACATGAAACTCCGCACCCCATGGCCATCCAGCTGAACTCCATTACAGTATATGGAGAAAAGTAGCTTCCAGTTATGACCGTTACACGTAGAGTTTCGAAATGAAACCTGCCCAACTTTTGTAAGTAAGCTGTAAGGAATGAGCCTGCCAAATTTCAGCCTTCTACCTACACGGGAAGTTGGAGAATTAGTGATGTGTCAGTGAGTCAGTCAGTCAGTCAGTCAGTCAGTGGGGGCTTTGCCTTTTATTAGTATAGATAGCAAAATACGTGTACATATATACACACACACATATACTATGGGGTGCCAAACAGGCAAATAAATTGATTTTGTGAATATATAAAGTCGGCGTCAGAATATATAAAGTCAAAACTTGAATATATAAAGTCAGCATCAGTATACATAGAGTCAAAACTTTTTTCTGAATATACTGTATAAAGTCAAAACTTGAATATAGAAAGTCAGCATCGGTATATATAAAGTCAAACTTGTTTCTGAATATATAAAGTCAAAAGTTGAATATATAAAGCTGTTTTGGTAAATGATATAATATTAAGTACAAAATCTGATCTGTGTCTTCTTACTGAAACCTGGCTTAGTAAATATGACACTGTTCCCCTAGCTGAGGCGTCACCAGATGGATACTCGTTCCTTCATAAGTCTAGAGATTCTGGTCGAGGGCATGCTGGGAGAGAGAAGCGCTGGCTAGGAAGATCACGGATTCTCGCAACGCTTGAAGCAGATGGCAGCTCTTTAGCTAACATTCTAAACAATTAAGACACACTTACGCTAAATTTATTTACTGACAGCGCAATTAATCCGGTAAGTATAACTCGCTCAACCTGGAGGTAAGTGAAGAAAATTTGGAAAGTTTACAAAATTATATTGATCAAGTTTTTGAGTCTGTTGTCATGGGGCCTAAGAAAGCAGCAGCTATCACGGAAACACCTGCTACCAAGAGAAGCCGTCCTCAAGATTCCCCCGAGGCGACCTCATCTCCCCGCAAGGATATATTAGAATTATTAGATTCTATAGATAAAAGGCTTTTGGGATTTGAGGGATGACTCCACCTGCTCGAAATTCTACACCAGGAGTTCCAGAACCTCCGACAATCTCTGGAATTCAGCCAGGATCAGGTGGAGCGGCTTGCTGCTGAAAACGCGTCTCTGCGGGAGACTGTGTCTTCCCTGACAGACGGATGGACACGGATCTCCCAAGACAACAAGACCCTGAAGGAGACGGTTTTGGATCTTCAGGCCCGCAGCATGAGAGACAATCTGGTGTTCGCAGGCCTGCCGGAGCAGACGGAAGGACAACCGGAGGATTGCGAACAAACAATCAAGTATTTTCTCCAGACCCACATGAAGATACCCGAAGAAACGGTAAAAACATCACCTTTCACCGGTACACGCCTTGGAGCCAAGAGAGCAGACAGCAGAAGACCCATCGTGGCTAAATTTGAGCATTTTAAACAGAAGGAATTTGTTAAGAGCCACGGAAAGAGCTCAAAGGGAAAAATTTTAGCGTGAATGATCAATTTCCTAAAGAAATTTTGGATCGCCACAGAGTTCTGTTCCCAATACGTAAAAAATCATCCAAGAAGGGAGCCGCTGTCATTTCTGTGGACAAGCTCTACGTCAACAACAGGCTGTACAAGGAGCGAGGAGTGACAGACTGGCTTTATTAGCCCAACATCAGGTCACAAGTTTATTTTTCTTATCGGGATTCACTGGGTATGAGCATGTCAGGATATAAAAAAGCTGCTATATCCGTGTTTAGATGATGGGATCACCTGTTCTCTCGCCACCCCACACCTCTAACACCTTTTCTTTTTACTTTTTTTTTTCTTTTCTTAACCTTTATCACTCTTTCCTTTCCTTCTTTTACCTGCTTCTGGAACTTTACATCCGCATGACACAATCACACAACTTTCCTACACTGCGCCAGCACACACACAACGCAGCATACAAACACTAAATTATAATTATTACATTTTATCATACAACCACAAACACTTTTGGTTCTGTCTGATTATTATTATTATTATTATTATTGTCTGATTATTATCAGCTTTAGTATTATTATCAGAATGATTATTATTATTATCAGCATTAGTATTATCATCAGCATTATTATTATTATTATTATTATCAGCACTATTATTATTATTAGTATTTTTATTTTTATTATTATCATTAGCATTATTATGCATATATTTTTTATTTACTTATTTATTGCTTTATTTTTATTTATATATATATATTTATTTATTTATTTTTTTTTTTTTTTCTTCAGATTAAATTATACATTTATTTACTTAACTAACTCACCTGAAGGCACCATACATTAGCTAATCACACACACAACTATGGGTACACTAAGGTTTGTCAGTTGGAATGTTCATGGAACTGGCTCTAGAGAGAAGAGATTAAAGATTTTGATCAGCTTAAAAGACTGCAGGCAGATGTTGTCTTATTACAAGAGACTCATAGGTCTGCCACAGTTGCAGATGAACTTAAAACATCTGAGGTTCCCACACTGTTCTCTGCGCCTATAACTCTAGACAAAGAGGTGTAGCTATTTTAATACACAAAAATACAAATTTCAAAGTATTGGACACAGTCTCAGATCCAGATGGTAGATTTATAATACTAAAACTATCTATACAAAATCAAAGCTTATGTATTGTTAGCATATACTGTCCAAACATAGATGACCCCGCATTCTTTCATAATTTTTCTCTGTACTCTCCGAACACTTGGACTGTCCACTTATACTTGGGGAGATTTTAATTTTGGATGGATCATTCCTCAGACAGGCTCAGTACAGCTGGGACTCAGCGCAGTTGGCATTCCACTAATATAGTCAAACAGTATATGAGTGATTATGGGCTTTGTGATGCATGGCGATCTTTTTATCCCAGCTGTAGAGAGTATACTTTTTTCTCACATGTTCATCACTCTCACTCACGTTTGGACTATTTTCTAGTCAGCAGCTCATTATTGGCTGACATTTCAGACACTGAGATACACCCTATAGTTGTCAGCGATCATGCTCCAGTTTCTTTAACTCTGTTAAATAAAAACAATCCCATCAGGTAAAAACTGGAGGTTTAATACGTCACTGCTTAAAGATGAAGGTTTTGTGGAATATTATAAAAAAGAGTGGGCTTTATATTTAGAACACAATGACATTCCTGGAACATCAGCATCTGTTCTCTGGGAGGCAGGGAATTAGAAGAAATCATTAAGTCTCTAGAGGCATCCCCAGAAGAAGAATTACAAAACAAATTGCGTAAAAGTAAACTAGAACTTAAAGGAATTATTGACAAAAAAACACAATTTTTAGCACAAAGACTACGAATAGAAAACTTTGAACACGGTAATAAATCAGGCAAGTTTTTAGCCAACCAGTTAAAAATAAACAAAGAGAAAACTGCCATATCTGCTGTTAAAGACTCAACTGGGAATATAGTATATGACCCTGAAAGAATAAACAACACTTTCAGAGATTTTTACAAAACCTTGTACTCACCACAGATTAACCCATCAGATAATGAGATCAATGAGTTTCTAGACAGGATAATACTTCCTAAATTATCAGATAGCCAAGCTACAGTCCTGGACTCGCCATTAACATCAGATGAGCTTCAGGAAGCTCTTAACTCCATGCCTAATAGGAAGGCTCCAGGTCCAGATGGGTTTCCAGCAGAGTTCTACAAAGAATTCTGGATCATTCTGGGCCAACATTCTTCAGAATGATGTGTGAAATACAAGAAAATGGTAGACTACAGCCAAACATGAATTCAGCCAACATTAGTCTCCTGTTAAAACCAGGCAAAGATCCTATATTTCCTACCAGCTATCGCCCAATTTCTCTTATTAATGTTGACCTGAAAATAATTTGTAAAGCCCTTGCAAAAAGATTAGAGAAGGTAACCCCTTTCATAATACATCCAGACCAAACTGGTTTCATTAAGGGGAGACATTCATCCACAAATTCACGTAGATTACTCAACTTAATAGACTTTTCTTATAGCAGAAACATGGAAACCAGTATATTATCTCTCGATGCAGAAAAGGCTTTTGATAGAGTTAACTGGAAGTTCTTATTTGCAACTTTACATAAATTTGGTTTTGGAAACTTCTTCATAAACTGGTTAAAAATTTTATACAGTTCACCAACAGCATGCGTCAGGACAAATGACCAAACATCAGATAGCTTCTGTCTTCAGAGGGGGACCAGGCAGGGATGCCCTCTCTCCCCCTCGCTATTTGCTATCTTTATTGAACCACTAGCAGCAGCAATCAGGCAAACTACAGTTATTAAAGGCATAAAGTGTAAGAACATAGAACATAAAATCAGTCTTTATGCAGATGACGTGTTACTTTATCTTCAGAATTCTCAATCCTCTCTCTCCCAGGCAATTGAACTAATAAACTCCTTTTCAAGAGTTTCAGATTATTCAATAAACTGGTTAAAATCCACAGTTCTTCCAATTAATTTCTCTTTTGTCAATTCCCTTAATACACAATTGGAATCAGGGAATATTACATACCTGGGCATTCATGTGTCTCCCAGGCTGGCAGATCTAACTAAACTAAACTACATCCCACTATTAAAGAAAGTGGAAGATGATCTTGCTAGATGGAAATCCTTACCGATATCACTTATGGGGAGGGTTGCCACAATTAAAATGATGGTTTTACCAAGAATCAATTACTTATTTTCTATGATCCCAAACAAGCCATCATCTGATTGGTTTAGATCCCTGGACTCCTCCATCACTAAATTCCTTTGGAAGGATAAACCTCCACGAATTAGCTTAAAAACACTACAGAAGACCAAAGATAGAGGAGGGTTGGATCTACCCAACTTCTATCATTATTTCTTAACCAACAGGCTCCAATATATACCAAGATGGTTGCAACATAACCCGCTGGATGAGTCCTGGTTAGATGTAGAACAGACACTTTGCAATACTATAGAGCTTTGGACCTACCGTTTATTAGCTCAAAAATAAGAAAGCATGAAAGCTTTAAAAGTATTAATATCAGTACCTCACTGACAGCATGGTGGGAATATCTAAAAATGACGGAGTCTTCACTAATTCCATGCAGACGCACACCCATCTGGAATAATCCTGACATATTGCAAAACAATAAAATGATGAACCTCCCATACTGGAAAAGTAAAGGAATTCTATACATGGAACACATAGTTGAAGGATTGGATTTCATTCCATTTAACAGAATAGTCTCCCAATTTGGGATAGACAAGAATAGATTTTAGAATATCTCCAAATTAAATCAGTAGTTAAAGAAAAATTTAAGCTTAAAGTAGAATTACAAACACCATCAAGGGTATTAGACTTCTGTAATCTCAAACACCCCAAATTACTGTCTAAAGTATATAAAACATTGACCAAAATAGATGATACAATAGCAATTCCTATAGGCAAATGGGAGGAGGATCTATTAGTTAGCTTTGATCAGACTTTCTGGTCCCAAACCTGTTTAAAAACTTTTAAAACGATCAGAAACCCCAATTTACAACTAATTCAATACAAAATTCTACACAGAGTACACTATACAGGTCATCGGATGTTCAGGATGGGATTTGTGCCATCTGACACCTGCACACACTGCACAGACAACATTCCTGACAGTTATATCCACGCACTGTGGTCATGTCCACCTGTTCAGGGATTCTGGTATAGAGTATGTGAAGACCTGTCAAAGTGTCTGAAATGTGATATCCCAACTTCCCCCTCATTTTGCTTGCTGGGGAACCTAGAGGATGTCCCGATTGAAACAAATTTGGTTCACGTGGTTCTCACTGCCATATGCATCGCTAAGAAAACTATCCTCATAAACTGGAAAAACAAAGATAATCTTTGCATTAACCAGTATAGAAATCTTTTATTGGATCATATTACACTTGAGACAGCCTCTGCCTCCACTTCAAATCAATCTCTCTGGGCTCCTTTGATCGGTTCCATCACATAGCGATGATGGAGGGTCATTGATATGGTCCTGCGGGATGCTGTGGTTGATGTGGTGGAGAGTCTGAGCTTGGAGTATCTGGAGGATCCCTGGGGTGGGTTCACTAGGGGGGTCTTGGGCTGGGGGGCTGCTGCCCGACTCTGGTGGTGCTTGGGTTACCTCGGGGGGTGGGCTTCTGGTGGTTGTGTGTAGGGCCTTAGGGGGGTCTTGACGGTGGCTGCGGGTCGCTGCCTAGTGGCGCAATGCCCCTGGGTTGGTCTGGGTGTGGGCCTGGTGGCTTAGGGTTTGGGGGCGGCCGTCCCCGGATGGGGATATGGGTGGGGCCTTGGGGATTGGGTCCTGGCATGTACGCTGCCGGGAAGAGGGCGGAACGTGCGGCAGTGCCACCATGGGGGAGAGGGATGTCCGGGAGGGGGAGGATCCAGCTTTATCCTGGGTGTCTTATGTCTTACTTAATCTGAATGTTGAGTAAATGTGGGGATGGGAGTAAATATTCTGCTGGGGTGGTGTGGGTTGGTGGCCTCAGACTCCGTGGGGCTCTGTGATGCTGCTGCTTCGGGCCATGGCTAGATAGGCTGGGGCCTCCGTGCCCGGGTGGATTTTGGGAACGGAGGTGCCTATTGGGGCCAGTAGGGGAGCTGGCTCCCTGGAGGGCTCAGGCCCCTCAGCCGTTCCTCCCCATCCTCAGACATTTCCCTCCTCCTGCTCCTTCACATCATCACACAAACATGCACATAGGGCCTTGGGGTGTGGGTAAGTCAGGGGGTGCGGGTATGGATCCCGTTTCCGCAGTCCTGTGGCAGCCTACACCCCAATTTTATTTGCACATTAAACACTTCCACAAAAAACATTCCACACAAATGCACACTTAGGGCCTTGGGAGTGGGCACACTCAACGGCATCCGGTGGGGGGAAATTTCAGCCTCACTCCGAGTGCCGGTGTCCACTTCCAATTTTAAACTGCACCTAGTCACGGAGAGTTTTGGGGGGGAGGTGGGGCTGTGTGTTGGCATCAGCTGGTGTAGGCCACATGGTGCCGGCACTGCCTGCGCCCCAACCACAAAATGCACCTTATCAGCACACACCAACACTACATTAGAGCAGGCGGAGGGAGACTAGAGGTCTTATCACACTCTGTTCTCAGTTAGCTGCCGGGCTGGAGGCTAGGAGTGGGAGCTGGCCGTCTGCCTGTGGTCTGGAGTGGTGGGTTGCTTTGCTCTACGTTGGATGGGGGTGCCTGCTCACTATTACCCCTGCGGAACGGGCTAACTCTGCGTCCAGGAATGGCTGTACCTCAGGTACGGCAGCACCGGGACCAGAGTTAGGTAGGGTGTGTGTGGGGAGTGTGAATGGGTGTCTGGCGTACATCCTTGTAAGTCTTGGGTTGTATGTGTATGTGAGAGCATGAGGGAGGGAGTGTATGACTGTGTTTGTGTGTGACTGTATATGTCAGGTGGGGTTTTGGACTCCTCCCCTCTCCTGGGACATCTGGCAATACTACAACATCTTTGCCTACCCTCCCCCTGCCTTAAGCATCTGTCTGGTCGCTCCCGGTGGCTGCCTGGTGGGATCTGGTTCCCTGGGCTCTGTTGGATCCTCGGCGGGGTGGGTCGCCTCGGGTCCCGGGCTGCTGGGTTCCGGGCCCGGCCGACTCGGGGGAGAGCGGCTGAGGCCGGCCTGAGGGCTTGCCGTTGATATCTCCCGGGACTCTGCGGCTGCTGGTTGTGACCCCGGGGTGATCCTCTGCGCCTCGGGTGGGGGTTGGGGCTTCTCTGGTGACGGCCTCCCTGGGGTCTCCGCGCTCTGGGGTGACCTCTGGATCTCTGGGCTTGGAACTCCCTCCATCTTCCGCACGTTTTTGGGGGCAGGTCTGTGGCCCTTCACACTCACTATTGGATGCTCCTATAGAGAAACCTTACACATACAAGCGTGTGTACACACACAGGTGCTCACATGGTGATTTCATAAGTATGACTTGGACATCTTCAGCACATGATCTAAGGTTGTGGTGGCCTTAAATGCCTCAGTAATAATTACTGTATGATTGTCAGCAAACATTTTTACTTTTATATATCTTCATGTAGCTGATGCAGCAATGTTTTTGTCTTGTGGTTTTTTGTTTCCCCCTCTCTTTCTGCAGGTCTAGAAGCGGATTCTGGTTCATTTATTGTTTATTCCCCCCCTCCCCCTTTACCTCCATCTCTTCCTTCTCTCTCTCCTTTTCTTTCACTTTTGTCTCCGTGTCCGGTTCGAATCTTAAAACATCTAAAAATATTTTTAATAAAGTTTTGGTATCAGGCGTGACGTCAGCAGAAGCTGTAACGCTCCACCTGAGAGGAAAAATTCTGATTGCTTCACAGCCGAACAGAACACGGTAAAAAAAAAAAAAAAAAAAAAAAAGAGATTCTGGTCGAGGAGGAGGCCTTGGAATAATTCATTGTAACAAATTGCAAATCACTCCTAAAAATTTAGGCAACTTTACATCCTTTGAGGCATTCATTTTAAATATTAAAACAGATTCCAACACAATTATAGTGCTAGTCTACAGACCACCAGGGCCATATTCATTGTTCATGACTGAATTTAGCAACCTTCTGTCTGATTTGGCTATAAATTATGATCACGTAGTACTGATGGGGGATTTTAATGTACACATTGATGTGGAAACTGACACTTTTAGCAAATGTTTTACTTATTTGTTAAATTCAGTAGGATTTTGTCAGATTGTCAAAGGTCCAACTCATAATCATAACACATACATTAGATTTAATTATAACTTACAAAGTTGAAATTCAAAATTTAAATATTACTCCATTAAATGTAGTTATTTCCGATCACTTCTTAATTACGTTTGATTTAGTTCTGCCCATGCCAGCGCACTTGCAGATTAAAACAAAGACAGTGACATCTAGATTGTAATTCTGCTTCAAAATTTATAGATACCTTGAGTAAGTCGAGTGTAATTGTGGAAAACCATTTAGATCAGTTAACATCAAATGTAAACGTGGAAAACAATTTAGATCAGCTAATATCAAATTATAATGTGACCTTGAGAGATGCTCTGGACACAGTGGCTCCCCTAAAATCAAAAGTGATCAAAGCACATAGAAACTCTCCCTGGTTTAATGAAAAACTCGAGCTCTTAAATTAGAGTGTCGAAAACTGGAGCGCAGATGGAGAACAACAAAGCTACATGTCTTTCAAATTGCATGGACAGAGAGTGTAAATAAATATAAAAGGCCCTCTTTAAAGCGCGCTCAGAATACTATTCTACATTAATAGATAGCAATAATAAAAATCCTAGGGTACTTTTTAGAGCAGTGGCTAAATTAACAAATGGGAATTCAGATCAACAGTGCAAAATACCAACAGATATTAGCAGTACAGACTTTATGAACTTCTTCAATGAGAAAATTAAAAATATAAGATCCCAGATCTCAGCATCACAGTACAAACCAAATACTAGCTTAGCAGACCCTGCTCACATTGCATTCAGCACTTTAATAATTTTAATCCTGTAACTCACCAGGAAGTCTTAACTTTAATTACTAAAATGAAGCCCACTACTTGTTCCCTAGATCCAGTGCCAACAAAACTAGTAAAAGTGCAATGGATGTTCTTGCAGCCTATTCTAACCATTATCAATAGTTCATTACTGCATGGCACAGTACCTGATGCACTAAAAGTGTCAGTCATTAAACCTTTACTTAAAAAGTCAGACCTAGACCCACACATACTAAATAACTATAGGCCTATTTCAAATTTACCATTTCTCTCTAAAATACTAGAGAAAGTAGTCGCCAGTCAGCTTCAGTCACACCTTACACATTACAATTTATTTGAGAAATTCCAGTCTGGCTTTCGCACTGGTCATAGTACAGAAACGCACTAACACGGGTTGTAAATGACATTCTGATATCCTCTGATGAAGGAAATTCCACTGTAATTATGTTGTTGGACTTAAGTGCAGCATTTGACACCATTGACCATTCTATTTTACTGCACAGGCTAGAAAACGATGTTGGGCTTACAGGCCCGTGCTCGCTTGGTTCAGTTCTTATTTATCAAATCGATTCCAGTATGTACAGAAATGTGCAGACAGTACTCCATCATTATACACAGAAGTTCAATATGGTGTCCGCAGGGCTCAGTACTGGGACCTTTACTGTTTTCACTTTACATGCTTCCACTGGGATCTCTCATTAGGAAACATAATGTTAATTTTCACTCGTATGCAGATGACACCCAGTTATACCTTTCATTTAAATCAAATGAAGTTTCTCCGATGTTGTCTTTAATTAGTTGTGTTAGTGAATTAAAGGAATGGATGAATGAGAACTACTTGTCTTTAAATACAGATAAAACAGAGATGTTAATTGTTGGAGGGAATGACGCTGATCACAGCAATATTTTGTCGTCATTTAACTCAGTTGGAATCCCAATTAATTTTACTGAATCAGCCCGCAATCTAGGAGTTATCTTTGACTCTAGCATGTCATTTAAAGCATATTACAAAGTCGTCCAAAACATGTTTTTCCATCTTAAAAATATTAGGAAATTAAGGCGCTTTCTAAATAAACAGGATTGTGAGAAATTAATTCATGCATTTATCTCTAGTAGGATTGACTACTGCAATGCGGTGTTCACTGGCTGTTCAAACTGTTCTCTATACAGCCTCCAGTTAATCCAAAATGCCGCTGCAAGAATTATTACAAGAACAAGAAAATATGAACACATAACCCCAGTTCTTAAATCTTTACACTGGCTCCCAGTTAAGTTCAGGGCAGATTTCAAAATCCTCCTTTTAACATATAAAGCATTAAATGGCCAAGGTCCGCTTACTTGTCTGAACTTATCATGACTTACAAACCTGAGCACATTAAGATCTCAAGATGCCGGTCTGCTTAGGATTCCAAGGATTAATAAAATAACAGTGGGAGGTCGAGCTTTTAGTTACAGGGCCCCTAAACTGTGGAATGGTCTTCCTGCTTCCATAAGAGATGCCCCTCGGTCTCAGCCTTTAAATCCCGGCTGAAGACTCACTACTTCAGTTTAGCATATCCTGACTAGAGCTGCTGATTAACTGTACATACTGCATCTCTGTTGTTAGTCATTAGCACTATAACATAAGTAACATGATAATTATATTTGAATACTAACCCTCACCTATTCTGTTTTCTTTTCTCGGTACCCAAATGTGGCCATTGGTGCCACGGCCCACCTGCCAAGTTGTTTGCCTGCCTATGGTAAAGTCATCCCTGATGGAGGATCACAGGAATCATGGGAAAGAGGGGTCCTTTCATCGGAGCAACGTTTCAGCCGTGGCATGGCCAAATGGGGAGGCAGCTAGATGGATGAGGTCTCCAGGACTCTAAAAATATCCAAACCTAATTATGTCATATCATCTACTGTTAAACCGTACTTCTAAAATTTTTATTATTATGCTGTATTAAGGAATTGTTCTGCTCTGTGTATTGTATTGTATTGACCCCCTACTTTGACACCCACTGCACGCCCAACCTACCTGGAAAGGGGTCTCTCTTTGAACTGCCTTTCCCGAGGTTTCTTCCATTTTTCCCTACAAGGTGTTTATTGGGAGTTTTTCCTTGTCTTCTCAGAGAGTCAAGGCTGGGGGGCTGTCAAAAGGCAGGGACTGTTAAAGCCCATTGCGGCACTTCCTGTGTGATTTTGGGCTATACAAAAATAAACTGTATTGTATTGTATTGTATTGTATAAAGTCGTCGCTGGAATATATAAAGTCAAAACCTGAATATATAAAGTCAGCGTCAGAATTTATAAAGTCATTCCTGATTATATAAAGTCAACATCGGAGTATATAAACTCATTCCTGAATATATAAAGTCAAAGTCAAAATCTATTGATTGAAACGACTCTGAACTGAACTAAGTGAACAAAAACGTATTCAGAAAAAATTTAAAAAAACACTGTTCGGTTAATGTTTTGAAAATGATGCATGTGCCCTGCCCAGGTTTGGTTCCTGCCTTGCGCCCAGTGTTGGCTGGGATTGGCTCCAGCAGACCCCCGTGACCCTGTGGTCGGATTCAACGGGTTGGGAAATGGATGGATATTCCAGCGCTTATTTTATATATTCCAATGCTGACTATATATTCAAGATTTGACTTTATATATTCCAGCGCTGACTTTATATATTCCAACGCTGACTTTATATATTTAAGTTTTGACTTTATATATTTGGGAATGACTTTATATATTCAAGTTTTGACTTTATATATACCGACGCTGACTTTATATATTCAAGTTTTGACTTTATTCATTCCGACAGTGACTTTATATAATCAAGTTTTGACTTTATATAGTTAACTGTAGTCATCATTGCATAACTTTTTCTTTACCATAGAAATTTAAAGACTAAATTCAACTTCCATTCCTAACAAAGATATTTCTGGCGACTAAATAGAACCTACTTATATCCAAATTCGAGCTATTGAGCTGTCGCCTGCCTGCCTGAATAAGTCACCCTCACTTCGCTCTTAACACGATTGTCAATGTAACCTTTTGTAAGTAGTGCCTGGAGGATTCAGTGTGGAGAAACTGTAGAGACAGCGTGTGTATTAACTTGTGGATTTTTTTTTGAGTATTTGGTGGCAGCGTCACAAAGTCGTTTCCGTAACACTGCGTGCGTTAGCTGCGGAGCTCAGCTCAGAGCGAAATGAGGTGAATGGGAGGGGAGATGATGACGCGGACCCCCCCACCCGCCTTTAACTGTCAATCCCCCACAAACACAGTCTCTCGGAATTTGCATAAGCACAGCCCTTCACGTGCAATTTTAACTTAGTTACAAAGTGATCAAAACTCTCGTTTATATCCTGCGTGCTCTCATTAAACTTGTATCCCACATTACCCGTGGGCATGACAAACACCAGCGGCAGCCTGTCTATGAACTTAATTTAAACTTTAGGTTTACACCGTGCTTTGTTTCTGAAGTAGCAGCACTTATGGATATGGTTGTATATGTCATTCGCTCGCTTCTTATTGTTTCGCTGCCTTCTCAATTGTATAATGCATGTTTTCTTCAGCACTTTTTGGAGCTCTTCCTGGTTTTCTACGCACTACGTTGACAGTCAGTTCACGTGATTACGTGGGAGGCGTGATGAAACTCTGCCCCCCACGGCTTTCGAGCTCAACTCCATTACAGTAAATGGAGAAAAATAGCTTCCAGTTATGACCATTACGCGTAGAATTTCGAAATGAAACCTGTAAGGAAGCTGTAAGGAATGAGCCTGCCAAATTTCAGCCTTCTACCCACACGGGAAGTTGGAGAATTAGTGATGAGTCAGTCAGTCAGTCAGTGAGGGCTTTGCCTTTTATTAGTATAGATAAATATATAGGTCTGTGATACGGTTTGCATATTTGTAGTTGGAGATCCACAAAGGGAGAGAATGAATCACATATCATAAAGTAGTTTTTATTCCTGAGCTTTCAGCTCCTGTCAGGACCCGTTACCAAAGGATAACGATTAGACATACAAGAATCAAAGCCAATATAGAGCAAAATAAGGTGGGGGGTAGGTGAGTGTGTGTGTGGGGGTTAGAAATCATTCAGCTTGTCGTTTTTTAAATATGACGAATGTGTCATCTATGTAGCGTACCAAATTTTGGGTGTGAACTGAGATAGAGCCACGTTTTCGAATCGCTGCATTACCAGTTCTGCCAGAAGTCCTGATAACAGCGATCCCATTGTCATGCCTTCTTTTTGAATGTAGTATTTTCCGTTGAAATGAATGTGAGTTTTCTGGCAAAGTGATATTAGGTGCTAAACGAGCAGCTGAACGATTTCTACAACCACATCAACACAATAGTCCCTGCAATCCAATTCACAATGGAAAAAGAAACAAACCAACACATCAATTTCCTGGACATCTCCTTTGAAAGAAGTAACGACTCCACCCTGATTACAAGTGTCTACTGTAAGGAATGCTATTCAGACAAGATATTACACTTCACCAGCAATCACCCAGCATCTCATAAACGGACCTGTATAAAGACTTTATTCAGAAGAATTCACACCCATTGTAATAGTAAAGAGACAAAAACGGCTACCCAAAGACATTCGTTAAACAATGCCTACACAGGAGATGCCAGAGAACCCAGCAGTCGACTCCAATCTGAACCCCCATCCCACCTGGCATACATTTCCTTATCATCACGGAGTGTCAGAAGATGCAGCATGTATCCTGTCCAAATCAGGCATCAGAATAGCACACAAGCCTACGAACAATCTGTGCACTGTCCTTTTTAATGACAAAGACACAAAATCGGCAGCAGAGACATGAAACACAGTTTATGGCATTCCATGCAGTTCTTGCCCAGCGGTATACATAGGACAAACATCAAAAAGAATTGCAACACGTATACAGGAGCATCAAATAGCCGTCAGGAGGAAGGACTCACAATCACTGATTTATACGCACACAAATTCAACTGGACATACATTCAACTGGGACAATATACAAGTAAGATTTAAGGCCAGTACTAAAAGTGCCAGAGAGCTGGCTGAATCTTGGCTATCAAACAAGAACGTCATTAAAAGACATTTGGACATGAACCCAGCATATGCAAACTTAAGAAGAACACCCACCCCCCGCACACACTCAACCAACACCCCGCCTTATTTAGATATATATTGCCTTTGAATCTCGTATGTCTAATCATTATCCTCTGATGATAGCTCCTAGCAGGAGCTGAAAGCTCAGAATTAAAAACTACTTTATGATACGTGATTCATTCTCTCCCTTTGTGGATCTCCAACTACAAATATATATGTATATTTATTTACAGTACAGTATACAGTATATATACAGTGATAGCAAAGATCAGATCAGTGATAGGAAACACCGAAAACAAAGCATACTAATACTTTCAATTTGTTTCTGCATTATGATACTTTGTGTTATTGAGTTGAGTGTTTTTTCCTTGTTTCAGTCATGCATTTCTCTGGGTATTCTATTTTTCTACTATAATTGAGAAGCATTTTGGCTTATTATGACTCTAAATTTACCAGATGTGGGTGCATGCTCTGATAGACACCCTATCGGGGGTAGTTTTCTGCTTTGCAACACAGACAACTAAAACTAGATGCTTGGATAGAAGATATACATAGATGTAAGGTGGACCTCATAGAGATAAGTGCTGAAGCTGCTTTTATTTTTTATTTATATATGATGTGACAGGCGGCCATGACCTTTACCTGGCTGGGATTCCAACTGTATGGAAGGACCAGGGGATAGAGCATCGGCAAGGCAATACCTTCCCTGGGATGCTAAAGGATAGCTGTCCTGGGTGGCTGTGGCACCATGGATTCCCACAGGGTATGCTGGGAGATGGTGTTTGGCTCAGCCCTGTTGTGTTCCATGGGGGCCACCAGTGGGAGCTGCAGAGCCCTACACTGGGCTCTCACCACACCTGGGAGTGATTCCAGGTCCGATTAATGAGCCACCTTGGGGCCATCATAAAAGGAGCCGCCTCACACCATTTGAGGAGTCAGAGTTGGGAGGAGGTAGGATGTAGCTTGCTGCGAGAAGAGTGGAGGGGAAGGACAAAGAGAGAGAGCAAGAGAGAGAGAGAGAGAGAAATAAAGAGAAGGAAAGGACTGGGCTTTGGTTGCTTTGTGTACAGTGCTTTGGGTAGCTCCCCAAAAGTGCTCCCCAGCTGTAAATAAATGTGTGTGCTGGACTGGAACTTGTGTGTGCCTGTCTGTGTTGGGTTAGGGTGGCTGTATGTGCTCTGGTGTTCCACAATGATTAAAATAAAAATGTAGCCAGCCGAGTCGGTAGATCACCATAAATCAGGAAGATTTAAAAACAAGAACTCCAAATTATACAGAATCAGACAGTACAATAATGAGGAGGCCAGTTGGATATGTATGTATTTCTCTATGGAAAGTCAAGAAAGATCATGCTTAAGATCCATTATGGCCTTGTGAAACCATATCTGAAATTCTGTGGGCAGTTTTGGCTTTCAGCTTACTAAAGGGACATAACAGTGTTTAAGAAAATCTGGAGAAGAGATAACAGAAGTACTGTGGGGTATGAGCTATGATGAGACGTTTTTCACGTTAAAGATTAGGAGGAAACACAATAAAAAGTCTTTACAATTGTGAAGAATTTTTGAAAAGAGAGGTTATTTTAACATTAGTATAGTTTTATTAAAAGCAGAACAGAGCGGATGGTCACCATTTGATATTATTTTGCACAAATCAGGCAATAAGAAATATCTAAAACAAATATTTACATATATTTATAATTTTACATAACATTATAATTTTTCGTCAGGAAGTTAATTAACCAAAAATAAAATTTCCAGTGGCAATTGATCATTTGAACACCTACATTCCATTTCCAATAGTAATGGCTGTATTGTAGTAGTATGTTTCATCACCTATTTTAATGATGATGGTGGAGAAAGGCTGTCTAAGCATTTACCAACTGAAAGAAAAACATAGATGAAAGTTCATTCTATACTACAAAAACAAATTTTGAGCAGTTGAATAATCCTTGGAATCCCGCCAATAGAAATGTTGAACTTCTAAAATTTTATTTTCCAGAGAGGGATTAGTTTTCATCCATTTTTCCTAATTTAACATTCTTACTAGATTATCTTATGAATCTCATGAAGATCAAGCAGTTTCTTTTTGTGATTCCAAATGTGTCACTTGATTGTTCTAGCCCAACATTACTCAATTTCTTCTATTCCTTCTTTTATTGTACCATAAGAACAGGCTATGAATGACAGAGTCTGCATCCTTTTTTTGTTTTGTTAACGGAAGTGGACATGCCTTTCTTTACAGACAGTAACTTAGTCATCACTTACTAACCATCTCTATTGAACAAGTCTTTTACTGTTCCTTATGCCTTTTTATGCTCTCTTTGTGTATACTTAGAAGTATTTCAGTTTTAATGGTCAGGTTTAACCTTATTCTTTATCCTTTGTGTGAATGAGCTACTGACTATCCATATACATTCCAAAGGTGTGCTTGAATGTCAAAGGATACTCTTACAAACGTTTTCATCCATTTGAGTGTGGAAAGTTTGGCCGTAATGTGGGGTTGATAAAATTCTGTTCTCTTCTAAAATGGTCATATTCCCAATTTCACTGTAGGCTTGAACTGAACTGTCTTGTATGGCAAAAATGATTTTCCATGCTGCTTAGACTCTTAACTTCTAGGAAGATGCCGTAGTAGTATGTTACCATGAGGATGCCTTTCCAGTGGCATGTGAACAGGTCTTAGAGTTCTTTGTTGTCTGCCCTGCCTCATATTTTTAAAGCTTAATGAGACGGAGTGACCTAATTTAATTTCGGGTGTGTGATTTTGATTCCTTGGTTCTGTGGGTTAATTGATTTGCATTTTAGGCATAAGGCAATTTTAAGATTTATTCTGGATCAATACATCAAGCTTTTTTTGTATTTTTCTATCACTTAGTGGCAATCGTGAATCTTCTTCTGGGCTTTTCTCAGGAATTTTGTATAGCATTTTTAACCTCTATCACATCTTGGTATAAAACTATTCTTAATTTCCTCAGTACCGATTTCCATTGTTTTAAAATCTTTTTAACTGATACTGTTAAGCTCTATTCAATAACATGTAAATCAACTTCAACGATCAGTTCAGTCTTGCTTCCTATTTTTTTTGTTTGTCTGTTGCACACTTCCCAGTACAGCTAGAGTATACATGCGCCTCTCAAGGTTGTATATGTCATTTAATGCATAACACTGGATTACAACAAAGTTTTTGAATCAATGAGGGTTGTAATCAGTTTTTACAATAGCTTTCTGTTCTGGTGTGGTGGGTACAGCAATGTATTGTATATCAATGACGTCTTTCATATGAAAACTTGACAATGATCAAATTTATAAAGTAATTTTTCCCCAAGTACATTTTGTCTTGCATGTCTGACTCCATTATCTGGTTGGGTCATGTAACTTCTATCACTCATTTCATTATTTTTAACCATACTGCTTCTTGTTCATGATACCACTTACTGATCTGTCAGAGAATTACAATCAGTTCTGATGTATTTCTAATCAACTTTCGCAAATATAGGTCCAGGTGTTTCTGCATGTCTTTCTCCTAAAGAGGTTGTGGTTTTTCAGTACTTTGATTTTTCTCAACTCATATGTATGTTATTTTTCCTTAGTGAGTTTCATTTTTGCTTTTATTATTGTTACCAAAACATGTTCTTCTTTTGATAATTCCCATATAATGACTTATAGAGAGTCTCGGTACAAGATGTTCGCAAAAATGGCATTGTCCCATTTTACTTTAGGCATTTATTCTATTTCAAATTTTATTTTGCAGGAAATGGAATCAGCCAAAGAGAGTGTTAATATATTTACAGTTCAGAAATTGATTATGTAATCTTGGCTGCTAAAATCGTGAAAAAGCATCTAATTTGTTGAAATACCTTGCATTATAAAATTATGCTATTATGCCATAAAGTGGTTTATTCCACAACTACAAGAAGATTCACTCATGTAGCATTTTAATTATTTGCTTGTCATTCATTATCTAGAGCTCCAACTTGAGTTTGTCGTGTAATGCAAATAGGACTCTTTTGCTTCAATAATCAAAGAGCTTATTGTTGAATTATTTTTCTGCCCTGAATCCTTTTTTTTTCAAGAGGTTTATTAAGTAATATTGTTAAGTTAAAGAAATAATATTTATCTCTAATCTTATCGACTGGAGTAACATTTGCAATTATGTAGTTATCATGTAAATTCTCCCATCCTATGTCTACTTAGAAGAGCAGGCACAGTGACTGGCTTTATCACTTCTAATATGTCATTTTTTAACCAGCATTTCCCCCAGTTACTGGGCTTGTGCCTTTTATTTATATTAATGTTTATTTTGTTTACTATGTGCATTATTCTTTGTGTTTATTTGTAATTGGAAAATGCCTTGGTTATGTCCCATATGTTTCGTGGATGGTCCCTAAAGAGGTGGGGGCATCTGCCAAACAATGCCAGGAACCAACCTCCACCCTTTATATTGGAGAGCCTTCCATAGTTCCTGGTGGTTCATTTCGATTAGGCTAGGGAGTGGACTGTTATTTGTGTTTTGCTGTACCTTTTTGCTTTTGTGAATTCTTGGATTTTTTTGAATCTGTGTGTTGTTTTCTACTTCACCTTAGGATTCTGTATTGGGATTGTGTTTGCTGTAGTCTGCATTGGATTTTCGGGCAGTTCCTTTGGAGCTCTTTGTACTACAGAGCCTTTTATTTAAATAAACCTTTTATCTAATAAAAATAGTAACTAGTTGGGGGTTGGATAGTAATCCACCCCAGAGGGCAATTTTGATTCTTCTGTGCTTTTGAGACTCCCATGTCATTAAATAAAAGCATTGGTTGCCATCTTCTGCCTGTAATAATATGCTGCCATCATGAAGCACACACAAAGTGATGCAAGCCTCATAATCACCAGCCAGATGACTTCACTTTAGTCTGGCTTCCAAAGTAGGCCTCACCATTGGCAGCCAACTCCCAAACTCAACAGACAGGCTTTGTGCCTTCCTAGGCCCAAAAATGGGCCAAAGGCTTGAAAAAGCAAAAGTTTTTGTGTTGAAAAGAGAAGAGGAAATCCATTAAGAAAAACATACACAAAAACAAAACAAAGTATATTTAATAGTTAGATATTTGCTTAGAAAATTCAAAAGACAGTGCACAAAAACATGGCATGACCAGAAAAGAAACAAAAACAGGTTTACCAAAAGAAAAAACTAAAAGTAAGTAATTAAAATAAATCGTTAACCAGAAAACAGTACCAAAAAGATGATGCAAGGGTCAAATCCAGAAAATGAAAAGAAAAAGAATCAGAAAATCACAAACCATCTAATAAAATCACAAACTAAATGTCAAACTTATTGAGTTTTCCTCAGCTTTAGCTTAAATATTGTTGGAGCTAGTACCCTAGCTGCCTAATTAGTTATCTGTTAGGCTCCACATACAGGAGGCAGGGCAGACAACAAGGAACACTAAAACATAGCAGCTTCACATAATACAGAAATGAAAAATATTTAATAAACAGCGACCATGTCAAATAAATATAATAGATATAGAACAAAACCAAAAACATAATTAATGTCAGGATATGAAAATTAATATTTAAGCAATACAAAGATTAAATAAAGCATAGACTTAAGCCACTGCAGTAACCATAGATGTACCATAATGCTACCAATACTTCACTCTGTATTTCCTGATTAAAAAGTAAAGCAATTAAGATCTAATATGTCTGTCTCTCCAAAATTGCCATCTGTTTACTCTTGTGCTAAGTGGATTAGGTCAATCAAGCCTGTCGTATTGAGACTAGTGTAATGTGTTTTCAAAGAAAAACACAAAATACTGAAAAAGGTTTGGGTTAGCCAAAAAATCAAGTCTAGAAATAATTAGATTAATACAGAACTGAATCAGGTTAACAAAGATGTAACTTAAATATAAAGGGGACCAGAAATGAGGTCAGGAGCCTGAAGTGATGTCATCTGGCGGGACGTCTTTCTAATGGTCTGCAGTAGACAAAAAAGAGAAAATACCCTTATTTATGCCTGTAATGTACTTCCCAATCGCACGTGCTTTACATAGTCAAATTACTTTTTAAATTAACAAGTAAATTAATGCAATACTTACTTTATTGAGTAGAAAGACCTGCATTACTTTATAAAAGACAGATATGCATTACTGTGCTACTACAGAAACTTATTTCTGCCACTCAAAAAAAAAAAAAATACTGTATTATTCCACAGACGTATTGCCTTTTTTACAAAGAAGTTGCCTGCTGCTGTCTAACATTGTGCACATGCACACTCCAGCTGTCCTGTGATAGTTTGGAAAGAGGTTAAGCATGTATGTAGTGAAAAGAACTGAACAAAAAGTTGTAAGTATAATTGTAATCCTGCATATGCTGAGGGGGATACATTTACTCAGCCCAATTTAGGGTCAGAGAGAGACAGTGACTACTTGTAAGACAAGAAACAAATGTGGTGGACAGTACACTGGTCAATTGCAGGGCTCAATCACACAACCAAGTTGAAAATAATGGGCTGCATGCAATCCAGTGACAGAAACCTATAAATAAATTGTCAGTTCATTTTAAATTCTGTTATTTCCTACGGTTGTTTTGATAAAGTGTGATCAGGTGGCACATTGGTCTACATCCATACTGCAAATCTTTGGGGGTTCGTGGTGGGAACGGAAAAAGGGGATGGATGTGTTTTTCTTCACAGCACATGAAGGACTACGCATAATTATTACAATAAAGTTCATATATGGGCTTAGGATTTAATAACAAATGCTGGCAAGTGAAATGTGAAGTTTTTCATTCAAAAGAAGAAAACGTAATGCACTGTTTGTAATACATTAGATTTTATAATAAGTAACTATATAGCATACAGTATTTAGTTTCTCTTTTTTTTGGTAAGTAATGAGTAAAGTAACTAGGGTACATTTAAAAGTAATGTTCCCTAAAACTGGTTGGGAAGTCCTCTTGTTCTCTGCAATTATACAAAAGACAAGGCAGGCTAAGAAAATTGATGCTTGTTTGGAAATTCCTATTATGACAGTTCTCATGACTTCGACTTGCATATGTTAAAATGAAGGTTGTATTTTTAAAAGAATAATGTTGTCATTTTTTTTCTTATTTGTATTAATTAGCCAGAACCATTTACTTTAAACTCTTATTTAAAGTTTATTGATTGCACAAAATGCTTTTTCCATGTTTAAATCTTTCTGTGGTCACATAAATACACACAAGAGGACTAAAATTCACTGTGAATCACTCAGCAAGAAACAGAGAGATGCATGTGTATGTGGTAGAGGAAGGATATGTCAGAAGAGGACCCAATCCCTAACTGCAACGTGATCAGTCAATGAACAGATTATTAAAGGGTACAGAGGTCAAGACCATTCATCTAATGGAACTTGGCCCACATAATCAACATTAGATAGACAGATAGATAGATACTTTATTAATCCCCAAGGAGAAATTCACATACTCCAGCAGCATACTGATAAATACAATATTAATTAAAGCGTGATAAAAATGCAGTGCAAGTTAAAAAATGCAAGGTGGAGAGTGCAAGGCAGGTATAACAGAAAATAATCTTGTGTAGTGTTAACGTTGACCCCCCCGGGTGGAACTGTAGAGTCGCATAGTGTGGGGGAGGAACAATCTCCTCAGTCTGTCAGTGGAGCAGGACAGTGACAGCAGTCTATCGCTGAAGCTGCTCCTCTGTCTGGAGATGATACTGTTCAGTGGATGCAATGGATTCTCCATGATTGACTATGATATGATATTGACTATGATATTCTAGTGGTGTTATTATCGATAGTGTTCAAAACAGCATTTGTTCATGAAATGTTCAAACTTACCCAATTTTTTAATTTATTTTTTTAGAAGAGCTAAATTCTAATACAGTTGCAAATAATTTTATAGCATTTTTAACAAGATACAATACAGCTTATTTTTTAATAGCACTTTTCCCTTAGTGTAGGTGCACAGCACTGTGAGCAGTTCTCAGTTAAAATAAAATTATAGATCATAATAATAAATAAATACAGAATTGGTAGACATACCAATTGGTGTGTGCTGGGGAGACAGCATAAAGATGAAGGACGCTTTACACCTGGACAAACTTGTTAGGAAGGCAGGCTCTATTGTATGAATGAAGCTGGACAGTTTAACATCTGTGGCAGAGTGACGGGCGCTAAGCAAGCTCCTGTCAATCATCGAGAATCCACTGCATCCACTGAACAGTGTCATCTCCAGACAGATGAGCAGCTTCACTGACAGACTGAGGAGATCGTTCCTCCCCCACACTATGCGACTCTTCAATTCCACCAGGCTGGGTAAACACTAAAATTATACAAAGTTATTGTCTGTTTTTGCATGCATTTTTATTACTCTTTAATTATTGTTTTTTTGTATCAGTATACTGCTGCTGGATTATGTGAATTTCCCCTTGGGATTAATAAAGTATCTATCTATCTATCTATCTATCTATCTATCTATCTATCTATCTATCTATCTATCATACAAATTCTGATTTGTAAAAATACATGAAGAACTAAGCAGAAACTGATTAACAAAAATGTAAATCAACAGTATCAGTCTATTATTTAACTGATGAAATATGACCAGTTGACAATGGTGTACCTGTATTTTTTTTAATTGGTATAATTATAAAAATTGAGAACAATTGAGTATATTGCCTGAAAATGAGTAAGAAATTATTTAAGCCTAACCCATATAGAGTACATGATAAAGTAATGTAAAGCTCTTTTTAATAAGACACACAACTATACGGTATATTCTTTTTTAACCTTTTCTCTTACACATTACCTTCATGTTTCCTGCCAAAATGAATTTTCCAGCCAATAATAAATCAGCCTACTGAAGGAGAGAAGAAGAAAATGGTTACTTCTGCCTTAGCAAGTAGGTGCTCTAAAATTTCCCCCATAGGATGAAGAGGTCCAAATCCTTTGGCAAGCAACACAAGTGAAATGACTGCAACACGTGATGACGTAGAACTGTTTTGAACTGGTGGCGCTTGGGGAGCCTTGCTTATGCCCCAGGTATACTACAAAATGATAGAGATACAATTGTGTAAACCTGCAAGGTTATTCTGAGAGGACCCCAAAAAATACTCATATGTAATGTTAAATCTTAGGAGTAGGTTACTGACCAAAAATTGTTAAAGTCAACAAAAAGCCCAAAAAGAACAGCAATATGGCAACAGTCCAAGTGATGTCTACAAAGTAATTTACATAGACAGATACTTAGCCATTAAAAGTTACAATGTCTGATTTTTCTTTGCTGCAGAAAGATAGACACACTATTTGAAGCCAGTTGCTGTCAAGCAACATCAAAACCAAATTAATTAGCCTGTTATACGCCACGGTGGATCTCAGGCTGTTCACCAGTCCCATCTTGGAGAAAGTGTGCATGGCTGATTCCATCTTGTCCTTTTTTGCAATTGGCCAGTATTTTGCACAATTTGGACACAATTTGTGCACTGGATGTAAAGAGGACTTGAGTAGGAGTAATGTTTCTTATTTTGTTTAATTCTCCCGCTTCAGCCCAGGTTACCCCATCCATAAATCTGGCTGTGGCTGTTCAAGAAGGCCACATTAGTTAAGGTAAAATATGCAGTGCTTGTTTTTTGCCATACCATTACCATTTGGGAGTCCATTACCCACACTGGCAAATCCATCTCAAGGTACATTAATAACGCAAGATGCCAAAAAACAATACAAATTAGACAAAACAAAGTTGAGAATGCAAAGTTTCAGCATATGTGTAAATTTCACCTCCCAGTGGATACTTCAAATAACACAATGACAATGCAAATAGGCATACAAAGAGTTATTGTGTACATACTAGCAGGTATAAGAAACAGCTGGAATACATCCCAATGCCTTGGATTCACTAAAATCATTAGAGTTATGAGCTGTGAATATGAGAATGCATCTAGAAGTGTGAATAACATTATATCCTTAAAGTGTCACTAGTCCCCTAAAGCTCCCCAGGACCGTGAAAAGAATTTCATATGCTATCTTAAAAAACACTTGTCAGGTTTCATCTCATTTGCACACTTCTTGAAATTCCATTTAATATTTTTTCTACAACTATCACTTTCCAAGTTGTTAATTTATATTGGTACAAGGTAGACAATGCAACTTCCTGCTTTTATAGCATCTAGGTGAACTGCAGGTTAACTGCCATGGCAATTTGTGCCTCTCCATTGACTTTATTATCTAAACCTCTGGGGAGCATCATTAAAAATTATTATTCATTCTTCATGCACACACCAAAGTAAAAATACTTTTGTGGTTTGCTTACCGTCTGCTCTTATTAGTACTTCCAACACATTTCTGCTTTTTTCTTTATTTTGTCTTTCTACTTTTGTGCAGGTCTCATTATGTTCTGTTAGGTAGCCCTTAGAGAGGCACTTTTGCCTTCAATTTTCCACACCTTGATTTATTGATTCATTTAAAAAAATGCAGCTCTTAAATTGTAATCTATCTGTGTCCGTCACTAAATTATAAAACCGGATCAAATTATTTTCTGCTTTCAAATACTGTACAATAAAGAAACTGTTATGTTTCAAGTTTAAACATCATCCTCTTTGTGCTGTGCTTTTGTTCTTTACAATGACGTTATGTTTTTATAGTCTTAGACAAATGTACTGCTTATATAAAGTGTGTTATGGCTGATCTCTTATGTAAACAGATTTACTACTTCATTTCTGTGAAAATGCATGTTAGATTACAGAACAAACAGTTCTCAAGCTGTCTCATGATCTTAGATATAGTATTTCATATGTGAATAGTGATATATCTTAAAACATAAGACATGTGTATGTGACTGTTGGCAAGTAACAAGGTTAACATTGCTTGCAAATTTCATTGAGCTTGAAAGGAGAGCTCCTCCGAGAACTGGTTTCTCAAGCACAATTGCATATTTCACAATTAACTGTAGCAGATTACAACAAAAAAATGAGGACTCTGAAATATGACAGACACCATCAATTGCCATCTAGCTTTAGGAAGGCTCACTTAGTTTAGTGAGCTAATGTACCGTATGTACAACCGAGAGAATGCTTAAGGTGTTCCCCACATCCGAATAAGGGCAACAAAGAAGGTCAAAAGTACAAAAATGTATATCTGTTATAAAAGTAAAGCACACAAGGGGGAGTTAACACAAGGAGTAAATGCAAGGAAGCACTTCTAACCTGCTGCTTAATTGGCATTTGTAACCAACACTTGAGTTGCATAGAGTATTTACACAGAAATGCATTTCACCATTACTCACATTAAGCAAACTCACATTATACAGAATCTGAGTTCACATCTTACTATCAGTTCAACCCTTGCCACAAAAACATCTCTGAACTGCAAGTTTACTGGATTCTCGAGCTTTAAGAATTATTAAAACCCATCCTACGGTTTATTCCAGATTGACCTCTTTTAGGGGACAGGAATACCATTTGCAAGCCCTGTGGCTTTTGTCCAAGAACTCACTTTGTGGTCCCAAGTGTCCTTCTTTTCCTGTGCTCAATTTCTATTTAAAATGGCAAGGCGGACCAACAGAGCTAGGGGCCATGTGAAGCTATGGGCCATTCATAACATCTATTGGGCATGCGACTCCCACTCTGTGATTCAGTGTTCATTGCTATTCTTCTATTCATTTTACACTCCCAGAACACCTACTTCTGTGGATATGTCCCCTGGAGATACTGTTTCAATTACATTGGCATGGCTACACAATTTGACACTGCAGCTCCTAGAGGAAATTCTCCTGTCCTGAACAACCTGAAAAGCACTATAGTTCTGGTCCCAAAACAGCCTGACTGAGAGCAGCAGAGCAAATGCAGTGCATAGAATCAGGCAATAGATTTCAAAAACTGGCATGCATACATGCTATTGTATTAAAAAGAAACTTACTTTTTACAAAAATAAAAGGGAGGGACATATTGTGAGAAAAAAACAATAAAAAGGAAAGTAAAATTACTTAGCATTAGGGCTCAAGGTGAGAGGCACTGTTTTATTGCAAAAAAAGACTTCACAAAAGGCATTTTAACCTTGAAGGTCCTTTTTATATTGGTAGACAAATTAATGCTGAAAAGGTTCAAATTATTAGCTTTGCATTATTTGTAAACCCTGCAATACTTACAATTGTTAACCTTTAATTATCACTCATGTTTTAAATAAGACAATGGCCATGGGTTTGTCACTGCCCCTGCTGGGCTACAGACCAAATACAAAGCAACAGTACCTCAAAAGAGGCCAAGAAACTGTTGCTGCCCCTGTCAAGCTACATATATAGCAATCTGCATCCGGGATACTTCCCCTGAAAGGGCTACTCTTCAGAAAACCATAGCAAAGGCCAAGAGCTGCTTCAAGAATGGCTTTCCTGCTGGGATTCATGGATCTGGCCCTCTGAACCCAGACAGTTACCTCTGAAAAAGAGCTGCACAAATACTTTAAAAGAAGCCACAACCACGCTTGAAAGCCTTTCCTTGCAGAGTCACAGCTATGCCAGTCCATACTCAAATCACTTCCCATGAAAGAACTCAACCTGAATGAACACAGTTTGTTATATCAACACTCATAAGTCAATGCTAAACGTAAGAAAACAACAAGACAAATTCAGTGAGGGAATATCTAAACTTTATTTCAATCATTTCTTATGCTTATTTCCAGAAACTAACAGGTATAAATATTAGAATGAAAAACAAACATCCTGAACTATTCAAATCTGGGTCACACCACAAACTTTATATTAGGAGGCTATAACTTTAGTTGCTGCAAATCTTCATCTTCTTAAGCCAGGTTTGATGCTTGCAAGTGTAGGGTTGGTAAATTGCTAATTTGATATCTGAGATGTCTTCAATTATTGGCAGTGGTGATGTCTCTGACAATGCTTTTTTTTTAATCCTGCCCTTTATAGGGTGCCTTTAATGGCTAATTTATAGAAGATGTGGCATCAATTGAAATAATTAATTAGCTAACAATGAAATGTGTGACTCTTACCGTCCCATACTCACACTTCACATTTTCTTACAAGCATATAAACACTGGTTTGATTTCACAAACATAACACTAGAATTACCAAAGCCTATGAAAAAGATTGTAATCCTGGTCCACTTTAAATCCCTTTGCACCTGTCCGTCAGTGTTGTTTGTGTTGTAAATGTGTCGATAAGCACAAGCAGTAAGCAGCCTTGCATGGAATACATGCATGTATTCCAAATAACGATATATTATTTACCCTATACAACTCTAAGCAACTCACATGCAGGCAAACAGACTTCAGCTGAGAGAACGTTCTGCCCTTTCCGTGTTGGTGGGGGGATAGGAAAGCAGGTTGCTTGCTGCTTGTGCTGATCGACACATTTACAACACAAAAGCGCTGACGAAGAGGTGCAAAGGGATTTATGGAGGGTCAGGATTATGAGTTTTTTTGTAGGTTTTGGTAATTCTAGTGTTAAACATATACATTCTGATGGTAATAATGCCCTTTCTTATCTGTATATCACACAGAACCTAATACTCTTTCGAAATACATTTTCTTGTTCCACTGTCCTATTTTTCTTAAAAAAACATATTAATCATTGGTCACGTGGCTTCTTCTGATCTATTAATAAACAATAATAAATAATTCTTTACATTTATATAGTGCTTTTCTCACTACTCAAATGCGATCATTTGCACCTGTTTGCTGTTCTGATTATAAAACAGTTTAGTCATTTAAAAGCTACATCTAAAAAATTAAAATAAATAATAAAACACACAAATTAAATATTATGATCTGACAGACTGTACATATTTATATCCATGCTAACAGATAGCCAGTAAATTTTAATTGATAAGTGGATTACATCAACTGATATATAATTAAGATTCATTTTACTGTTATTCATAGTGAGAACTGTCTGAGAATGCCTTGCTAAGCATTTCAGACTTAACATTCCCAAATAAAGACAAATATACCTTGACCGTTAGAATCCTGACAAACAAGTAAGTAGTAGTAAAAGTAGAAGTAGTAGTTGTTGTAGTGGTATTGTCACATGTTCAGAGTAGAGTTAAATTCTTATTTGCATGGCCGACTAACATGAAGCATGTCTCTACTCTCTGGCACCACTATAAACAAGAATGCATTCTAATAATTGCAGTGCATATTTCAGTTTCTAACTGTGGCACATCTTTGTGGAGTTAGAATGATCCATCTGTGCTCCACTGGGCACTCCAGTTTCTTTCAACAAGTGAAACTCACTCTGTGTTGTCAGGTTGAGTTGCCTTTCTAAATTTCCCTAGCGTGAGTTTCTGATGTGTGTGCCCTGCAATAAAGTGGCATCCTATATAGAACTGCTTCCTGTCATTACATCTAAAATAGATTCTGGCTCACCACAACATTGAGTTGGATGACAGAATACTGAAAATGAATGGGTGGATGGCACAGTAAAGCTATACTGTTAACAATGGGAAGTCAAACTAGAAGCTGTAAACAATTTCAAACATTGTGATCAAGCCATTCATTGTTCCATGTAAAAGATAAAGTTGTTATATAGTTACTACAAATATGGGGAAAGTCAAAATTAGTGATGTGGAATGTATCTGTTTATTCAGCATCATTTCTTTTGTTTATATGGCATTCATTTTTTGTACTTGACTTGGCTTGTAGTTTGTAATACATTATAGTAACAGAAGTAAGCCAAAAGAAGGTGTTCAGTTAATAAATAAAAAGGTATTTCAATATTGTACTCAGGTGGCACGGTGGCGCAGTGGTAGCACTGCTGCCTCGCAGTTAGGAGACCTGGGTTCGCTTCCCGGGTCCTCCCTGCGTGGAGTTTGCATGTTCTCCCCGTGTCTGCGTGGGTTTCCTCCGGGCGCTCCGGTTTCCTCACACATTCCAAAGACATGCAGGTTAGGTGGATTGGCGATTCTAAATTGGCCCTAGTGTGTGCTTGGTTTGTGTGTGTCCTGCAGTGGGTTGGCACCCTGCCCAGGATTGGTTCCTGCCTTGTGCCCTGTGTTGGCTGGGATTGGCTCCAACAGACCCCCGTGACCCTGTATTCGGATTCAGCGGGTTAGAAAATGGGTGGATGAATATTGTACTCATATGCATTTCAAGCAGTTTATTGTTCTGCAAGAATTTCAAATACTAACAATAATTTGTAACTTGTTAAAAACTATTCTTAACATTATCCTATAAATATAATGCCTATATTTAAATGGGGATATATTGTAAGGCAGTGCAGTGGCTATCAGTTCTACTTCCTAGCCAGCAGGGTCCTGGGTTTAATTTCAGCTCTGTCTGTCTGCCTGTCTGTCTCTCTCAGAGTGGTTTGTTTTATTTTACAATTTTCTCCTGAAACTCTTATATCCTACCATAATCTTTCAGTATCCATGTAAAGAAACATCCAGTTTTGATGGGATGCGAGTGTGTATGTGCATGAATGGTCACATTACTGGACTTGTGCAAAGCCAAGAACAGTTGCTGCATTTCAAGCAGTGTTGCCAAGACTCTCAACAAACCTGTAATAGACAATGCAGGGACACAAAATTAGTGGGTGAAGGAGCTTTAAGTCGAATCTTTTACAGCGACCATCATCACTGGGCATTTTACAAATGTCAATCAGTCAGTCATTGTCCAACCTGTTATATCCTAACACATGGTCACAGGGGTCTGCTGGAGCCAATCCCAGCCAGCACAGGACGCAAGGCAGAAACAAATCCCGGGCAGAGCACCAGCCCATTGCAGTTCACACACACACACACACACACACACACACACACACACACACACACACACACACCACACTAGGGACAAACCAGAGCACCTGGAGGAAACCCATGCAGACATGGGGAGAACATGCAAATTCCACACAGGGATGACCCGGGAAGCAAACCCAGGTCTCCTTACTGCGAGGCAGCAGAACTACCACTGCGCCACCATCTTCTTCTTCTTCTTCTTTCAGCTGCTCCTGTTAAGGGTTGCCACAGTGGATCATCTTCCTCCATATCTTTCTGTCCTCTGCATCTTGTTCTGTTACACCCATCACCTGCATGTCCTCTCTCACCACATCCATAAACCTTCTCTTAGGCCTTCCTCTTGTCCTCTTGCCTGGCAGCTCTATCCTTAGCATCCTTCTCCCAATTCCCAGCATCTCTCCTCTGCACATGTCTAAACCAATGCAATTTTGCCTCTCTGACTTTGTCTCCCAATCGTCCAACATGAGCTGATCCTTTACTCATTTCTAATCCTGTCCATCCTTGTCATACTGTGCCACCCCATTTTCCAACCATCCATCCATTATCCAACCCGCTATATCCTAACTACAGGATCATGGGGGTCTGCTGGAGCCAATCCCAGCCAACACAGACTGGAAGGCAGGAAACAAACCATGGTGCAGGGCACCAGCCCACCAAAGGGCACACATACTCACACTCACACACCAAGCACACACTAGGGACAATTTAGAATTGCCAATGCACCTAACCTGCAAGTCTTTGATCTGTGGGTGGAAACCAGAGTACCCAGAGGAAACCCATTCAGACACGGGGAGAACATGCAAACTCCATGCAGGGAGGACTCGGGAAGTGAACCCAGGTCTCACTGCACCACCGTGCTGCCTGCCACCCCATTTTACAAATGAAAAAAAAAAATAATAAAATGGCAATGTAAGACAACAAGGTATGCTACAGGATTACAAAAATTAAACCTATTCACTTAAAGTGAGCTGACTTCTTGGCTATTTGATTATACAGACCTATTATTCCTATTATTTCAGTGAAACGATTAAGTCCAACAGCTGAAATTATATTCAAAGCATCAGAATTTAAGTCTCAGGTGTTTTAGCATGCAGGGGAGCAGACCCTTGGAAACAATGCTAATGGAAACAGCATACAGTGTTCTTAATGGCCGTCACAGTGTTACAGATAAGGTGCTGGGTAGTACTGCACATTTCATACAGTGTTTTGCAGTTTATATGATTATATCCATGTGTCACCATCATATACTCCATTGTAAACCCATTAAGCCCTCCATTGGGGTACATAATGGAAAGAATTTAATGCTTTTTAATGTATATTAACATTCTGTAAAAATCTGGAGAATTGACACAAAAAAATGTGACACTCACTAGTTATAAAACGTCATTTTTATCTAATTTATTTTGTGTTCTGTATTTTCAGATTTTATTTTAAAGCACATACAGTAAATGCATTGGAATAACTGTGGCTGAACAATGCATGGCACCTTTTAATCAAACGCCTACTTTTTCTAGGTTAATAAGGCCTTTAACCTTTCTGTTCCTGGCCAAAGAGACAGGAGTGAACTATCTATCTAAGTGGCCCATCCATTCATTTTCTTTGTTATTCATTTCAGGGTTATTGTGAATCTGTGCCTGTCCCAGCTATATTGAACTTAAGGTATTAAACAACCATGAATGAGGTGAGTCTGCCACGGAGACATACAAACTCCACTCTCTACTGGAATATAAACCAGCATGAGACAACAGAGTTAACTAACTCAAAAAATGATTAATTTCTATTTCTACATAGGAATTTTTGGGAGTCCTGTACTGAACATAGATATTATGGCATGCTTGTACAGATCAATAATAAAAATTATATTTGCCATATTAAATGCTTTTTTTATATCTTATACTTCTGTTATCCAGCTAAATCCTTGAGAAGTCCATTTGGTTACTCTAGATGTCCCAATATGAGCAAGCATGGGTACATATAGAAATGTGCATGCGATAATTTGGCATCCCCTCCAGAGTTAGTTTAAGCTTTACACCTGATGATGCTGGGATAGGCTCTAACTCCATTTGACACTGAATAATTTTAGTGGGCTAGGCTGAGGCTTAGTCCACACTATCACAGTTACATTTGTTTTATTTTCAAATGTTTTCTGGCCGCACTAGCATCTAAAGATAGTCTCTGAGATGCCAAAAACATGTAAATCTGTCCCATTAGGTGTGCATGCTTTTTCAGCCAAGAACAATGTTTGTTTATAGAGTGAAAGCCAAGGCAAATCAAATGGTGATGAAAACAAAGAGCACCTGAAGAAAACACTAAACTGGACTTTTTGCCTGGACAGACAATGTACATTTGCTTTTAAGTAGACAAAGCCTTGGAAAATACTGACTGGGAGTTCTGTCAAAATAAAGACAGAAAAATATAAAGCACAGGACCCGCCAGATAATGCAAAGAAGCCAGGAAAGGACTATAGTACAATAAAGATGAGATGACAAAATAAATTATAGCAAAACTGGAGTCAAAGCCTGATCGTATGATAATCACAAGTCAGAGTTTTTTTAAAAGCTACATTTACCCCATCCACATTGTTATTGTGACACCTGGCATTTTGAAATGTATACACAGTGGAGTGCATTTTCAAAATGATTTGTTTTCAATGGTCAAATGGTTTCAGTGTGGATGGAAGGCCTAATGAATAACAAAAAACAGAGTATATTTTCAGATTGATCCATCTTAGTGTGCACTAGGCCTTAGTGTGAGAACCTGCACTACTGAACAGGCATCTCATTCACAGTTGGTTAAAACTCCCAGAAAAGTCTTCGGCCTACCCCAACTCGTTCAGTGCTTACTTTATAGTCTAGTGTTCAAGTATGTATGGCTGCCTGGCAGGGCTCGCATTCTGCATGTTGTTGTGGTGTGAAATTTTGCATATAAGTTAATAAATACTTTGTATGTCTTTATTGGCAACTTGTAACACTAATGCCTATCATTGATAAGAACTGCAATGGTTAGATGGTTAAGAACCCCTTCCCCCCTTTTAAGAACCAGTCCTTTGTAATTTTATGACAGGGTTGGGGGAAGTGCCTCAAACAAGTTTGGCAAATGTTTCTCTGCTGGAGTCTCTCAGTCAACCCCTACAGGAAAGCCAGGCTGCCTAACTGTCAAGTTTCACAGGGGCAAGTGTGAAAAGTGTTCTCTGCCCTATTGGTCTGAAGTATGGCTGTTGGGAATTGGCTTGTATCAGAAGGCCTTAAGTTCCATGATGCCCTATTGGCTGTAGAGGTTGGACAGAAAAATCTATAAATTTGCCTGCTTAACCCCTCTCTCTCTCTCTTACCAAACTGATGAAGGAGCATCTCACACACCATGAACTGAAAAGCACAACACAATGAAGAGCACAGCTTGGCAGACATATCGAGACAGGCATTTGGCCTGTTCTGAAGACAGCTGACCAAAAATGAGGACTTATGTAGAGACATTTTAAATAACTAACAAATCTGTGTGCTGCCTGAAACTACACATCAGCATTTATCAAGTTGTATGGTTGCCAGTATTCAAATGTACTTTGCATATTGTTATTATTTATGAATATTATAAATAATACATTATTTAAATTGTAACTTAACTCCTGCTTGTCTTTTACAACACCTAATTGCCTGAGGTTATAAATGTAGAAGGTAAGGTGGGAAGAAAATATGAAGTACAATCTATACTAATAAAAGGCAAAGCCCTCACTGACTCACTCACTCACTCACTCACTCACTCACTCATCACTAATTCTCCAACTTCCCGTGTAGGTAGAAGGCTGAAATTTGGCAGGCTCATTCCTTACAGCTTACTTACAAACGTTAAGCAGGTTTCATTTTGAAATTCTACACGTAACGGTCATAACGGTCGACAACGTCCACCATGTTGAACTTTCTTATTTATGGCCCCATCTTCATGAAATTTGGTAGGCAGCTTCCCTGCGCTAACCGAAACCGATGTACATACTTATTTCTATGGTATGACGCCACTGTCGGCCGCCATATTGAACTTTCCAACGTCACTAATTCTCCAACTTCCCGTGTAGGTAGAAGGCTGAAATTTGGTACTTATTTTGGTGGTATGATGCCACTGTCGGCCACCATATTGAACTTTTCAACAGTCTTTGTTACTTATGGGCCCATCTTCAAGAAATTTGGTACGTGGGTTCCCAACACTAATTGAATCCTACTTACGTACATATATACGTCCATAGCCTGCAGCTCCGTCACCGTGTGAGGCGACATTGGGTCCCCCAACCCAACGCCTCCCACGTTGTTGGCTGCCTATATAAGGCCGTCCATCGCTTCAGTTTCTACAGTCCCTTCCTTGCTTCGTCACGGGATTCACGTCTCCCTGCTGATAATTACAGCCTTTTTTATTTAATCCACGGCTTCTCCGCTGTTTTATTGTTCATTTATTACGATTATAGTTATTGTGTAGGTATTTTAGACTTGCTTTACATTGTTCAGGTACCCATTTCCATTATCATTCCAACCGTACCTGCATTAACATATCTATTAAGGTGATCACCATTGATCAAAGAACTGTCACTTACTGAGTGGTTTCCATGCCCGGAGATGGCACCTACCTTTTCCATTCTCTTTGTTACATATTGCACGGCCATATCAGGCTCACTCTTGATATCCGGAGGAACATTGTGTCTTATGTATTGAATGACTGGGACAGGTTCAAGGTTTGGACTGATGATGGTACAGGAGATAATTATACTACACAGGAGCACTATAAGAATGAAATGCTTAAGCCCTTCACCTATGCATCTGCATGTGAGTTTATGGTTGCCGCTGAATTGTTCGGTTGTCGCTTTCAAGTGTACTGAAATGGCCAAATATTTTACACCTTTGGAGAACCGCCTCTTAAACATCTTAGATTCACAGGTGACGATTTCAGTAGTGGACACTTTGATGTTTATGAATGTTTAAACTCTCAAAAGCTGGATGTGAAGTTATCGATGAAACTGGTTGTATACTTACAACGCTTGACAGTGCCGAATTTCTTTTCAACACAAGTCCTACAAATACTGTCGTAATTGAAACAAACCATGAAACTCAAACCGATTATGACAGCAGCAATCCAAGCTGTGAGATTTGAAACAAGATTACTGTTCACATGGCCAACTGTACGTTGCATGCTTAAGAGTAAGCTCAGCGCACAGCTTGGTCATATTACAACCGGAGGGCCAAACTCACAATGTGGTATACAAAGAGATCCATAACAAATAATTATTGGTATATTTCCCTCAGTTTAAAAAGCTTTAATTTTCTTCTTAATAAAACTTTTAAGGCAGTAATTCGCCGCTGTGAAGTGCGGGTATTTTGCTAGTATATATATATATGCCAGCAACACTCATGACAATGACAAAACAATTACATTGTGTGGTGGATTGCCGACATTTTACTCCGGCCCTCACCCCCTGGCCGCTAGGAGGAGCTCTCCCGAGAGCATATACGGGCCCCGAATTCCAGCAGGGCCTCATGGACTATGTAGTTTTTATACACGGCCCTGCTGGATACCTTGGGGGCCACTGGGAGTCGCTGTCGGGAGGCCAATGGACTCATTTGGGCACCATGACCCGGAAGTTCGTCACATGAAGAGCGACGGGCTTCCGGGGTGAAGAAAAGTACTGTTTACCCTGACCCGGAAGGAATAAGGACTTGTGGAACTGTTGGGCAGAAAGACTTCAGGGTCAGGAGGAATAAAAGGACTCTGGGAACTCCCAGACAAAGAGCTGAGCTGGGTGGTAGGAGGGCAATGCGTCTGGGAGTGGAAGATTGTGATTATTATTGTTATTGTGATTTATGAATATAGTGGAGTGGAGGGTGCTTGGTGCACATTATTATAATAAATATAAGTATTGTGGCAATTTTACCAGGTGTTTGGCGTGGTACCTGAGGGTTCCAGGGATCACTACTGCCCCCTACTGCGACACTGGCGTAGCCGGCAGGTTTCTGTGGCCGTCTGTTGGCAGAGGACCTGAATATAAAACAAATTTTGTGTATGCAAATGACCCTAAGAAGGTCCCGCTCGAACGTCCGAAGGCAGAAACGCTAACCTCTACAAAGAGCGCTGCAATAGACAGCCTGTCTATACATCGATACACCATTGGGAAGAAATCTGGGAGAAAGAATGAGGATCGCCCAAGGAAAACGGCCCTAGAGGACGCCGCGACTTTGTGGACCTGCTTTACGGGAAGCGAGGAAGACCGGATAATGATTGAAGCCGAAAGGGCCCGTGCGTTAAGGCAGCAGGAAGGCCGCCAGACATCTGACACGCCGGACTGCCTAAATGGACTAGGAAAACGTCTTGTAAATAGAGAGGTACGTGCCGGAGAAACGCCCGATACGCCGGGAAATTATTATTCATATTTTGCAGGAGCCGGTCTCTTCGTATCTGACGACGAGTCAGAGATGTACTTTCCACCTAGGCAAGATGGCTGCGATGACGAAGAGGCTAGCCCATCTACTGTAGGTATCGAAAACGGGGGATCCCATTCGACAAAGAGAGTCATGTGACCTATCCCAGAGCAGGCTGGGAACACCTGAAGGATGACGGTCGATCATATGACCATGAAGGTCGCCTTCTATTCGTCGAAAGTGGGCATGTGATTTCCCCAGACGGATTATGGGAAGGAGAAGGTCGACAGTAGTACGGAGGTGAGGTCAGCGTTCCCTTGATGGAATCAAGCTCCCTGAAGGGGAAGGGGGAGGCAGGCGAAGCAGCGCCAGCTGTATTTAAAAGTAATGAGGGACGGGACGTGACTGAACGATCCGTCGATAAAATAGAAAAGGCGGATCGCAGTCGGCCAGTCGCGCCACCCCGGCCCTCTAAAAGAAACTCCAAATCCCAAGAGCCTTTGCAAGACCCAGCAGAACACGTGCCTGGAGAGGACGTGCTTATTGGCTCCCGACCAGTAGGTAAGGAAAAAGTGGAAGCAAAATTACCAACGGTCGAATTAAATAACAATTTTGAACTGCGGGAGCCTGTATGTGCTTTATTACAGACATTAATAAACATTAAAAATCAAGTGGAAGAGTTGGGAGCGACGGCCGAAGCACTGCTAAAAAGGATATGGGATTATCTACAGCGTTTTGGTCGGGAGGCTCCAGTCATGATCGATGCGGGAATACAGGTGAGTCCGGCCCGTATCGTACAGTATAAAGGGACACAGTGCGAACCGGCACCGCGGTTAATAAGTAGCGGGTGTCAAAGCACAGTGTGCCCGACAAGAGAGTGGGGTGTGATGACAGACGGGGCGTGGGAAGCAAGTACTGTTTACCCTGACCCGGAAGGAATAAGGACTTGTGGAACTGTTGGGCAGAAAGACTTCCGGGTCAGGAGGAATAAAAGGACTCTGGGAACTCCCAGACAACGAGCTGAGCTGGGTGGTAGGAGGGCAACGCGTCTGGGAGTGGAGGATTGTGATTATTATTGTTATTGTGATTTATGAATATAGTGGAGTGGAGGGTGCTTGGTGCACATTATTATAATAAATATAAGTATTGTGGCAATTTTACCAGGTGTTTGGCGTGGTACCTGAGGGTTCAAGGGAGCACTACTGCCCCCTACTGCGACAATTGTCAATCATGTTACATTATTATTAAAATGTTTCCTTTTCTTTTTCATTATTTATTTAACACACTACTTCTCAGCTGCGAAGCGCGGGTATTTTGCTAGTACCTTATAAACAGTGATATGTCTGTGAGATTTGAAGCATTCTGCAAAGGCTACATATTAATAATACAAAAGGGGAAAGCAGAGTAATATATTACCCTACCAAGACAAAACACATGACTAATAATGACTTCACAATATAATCATGTTAAATGTCGCAACTAGAAAGATCTCTATATTTTAGCATTAAAATATACAGAAATAAAGGATCTGCACTGTGTTAGACTTTTTGCAGAGAGAACGTGAAACAGTTTTGGAGCCAAACAGGGAACAAAGCATCTTAGCAACAAGTAGGGCATTAGAGGAAAATGAACGGGACAAGAAAGACAGCACCAAAAAGGGGGCCAGAAAGCAACTGCCTGTTAAGGTAACACCAGTCATAACAGCATATCCTGCTGTCTTTGGAAAAGTGGCTGGAATATTGGACAGTTATACACCGCTCACGGCCTTCAAAACTCTTACAGAAAGTGAATAAATAATTTGTATGCTTTGATGCTTCTATGTTTACATGCAACTTGCATGCTTAGATGTTTATTATGTATATACAGGAATGCTTACGTAACTCTTTATTGAATTACACAACATGTAAGGAGGAAATTCTTGGTTACACACAATATTTTGAATAAACACTTCATTTGGAATTTGTTTTCTTTGCTTTTCTGCATCAAGAAATTTTACGTTAGCTTTTTGCTCTCAAGATAGATTTAAACCAAGTGTAAAAACAGGTGATGGTAAATAAATATCAAAATATTTAAAATTTCACAAGCAGTGGCGATGGAGGAAATGGCATACATGTTTACATGCTGAAATGTAGTACTAAAATAATTGCAGTAGTATGGTTATAAATACACGCATCTACAATAGCCTTAAATCTGTATTTTAAGTTTCTGGTGTGCGTATCTTACTATCTATATGTTCACTAAAGTTATTGATTTACATGTTGTGCAGCTTTATACTGTAAGCTGCTTGAGAGTATATGCACAAGATTCAAATTTGTGAAATCTAAAGTGTCATCTGTGAGCCATACATAGATATAAGGAAGGTATTAAATAATAGCTATTCCCGTGCAAAACAAATTATGGTCTATTTGTCGGTCTAAGTTCAGAGGTGTCATCTATTTGAAATTAATTCAACAGAGTGTAATGATTGGTAAAGAACAGTATCACTTGCATAAAGATGTCTTACAGATGAAACAGTACCATCAATATACAGTATATTGGACCCGAAACGTTGTGGCAAACCTTTTGTAACTGTCAGATTAAGGTGTAGTGAGCATCGCTAGTTTTCACCCTTAATACAATACTATAATACAATACAGTTTATTTTTGTATAGCCCAAAATCACACAGGAAGTGCCGCAATGGGCTTTAACAGGGCCTGTCTCTTGACAGCCCCCCAGCCTTGACTCTCTGAGAAGACAAGGAAAAACTCCCAAAAAACCTTGTAGGGAAAATGGAAGAAACCTGGGAAAGGCAGTTCAAAGAGAGACCCCTTTCCAGGTAGGTTGGGGTGCAGTGGTGTCAAAAGTAGGGGTCAATACAATACAATACACAGAACAGAATAAATCCTCAATACAGCAAAAAAATAAAAATTTTAGAAGTCCGGAGCAGAATTTAGATGATATCACATAATAGGTTTGGATATTTTAGAGTCCTGGAGACCTCATCCATCTAGCTGCCTCCCCATTTGGCCATTCCACGGCTGAAACAGTGCTGCTCCGATGAAAGGACCCTCTTTCCCATGATTCCTGTGATCCTCCATCAGGGATGACTTTACCATAGGCAGGCAAACAACTTGGCAGGTGGGCGTGGCACCAATGCCACATTTGGGTACCGAGAAAGAAACAGAATAGGTGAGGGTTAGTATTCAAATATAATTATCATGTTACTTATGTTTTAGTGCTAATGACTAACAACAGAGATGCAGTATGTACAGTTAATCAGCAGCTCTAGTCAGGATATGCTAAACTGAAGTAGTGAGTCTTCAGCCGGGATTTAAAGGCTGAGACTGAAGGGGCATCTCTTATGGAAGCAGGAAGACCATTCCACAGTTTAGGGGCCCTGTAACTAAAAGCTCGACCTCCCACTGTTATTTTATTAATCCTTGGAATCCTAAGCAGACCGGCATCTTGAGATCTTAATGTGCTCAGGTTTGTAAGTCATGATAAGTTCAGACAAGTAAGCGGACCTTGGCCATTTAATGCTTTATATGTTAAAAGGAGGATTTTGAAATCTGCCCTAAACTTAACTGGGAGCCAGTGTAAGATTTAAGAACTGGGTTATGTGTTCATATTTTCTTGTTCTTGTAATAATTCTTGCAGCGCATTTTGGATTAACTGGAGGCTGTATAGAGAACAGTTTGAACAGCCAGTGAACACCGCATTGCAGTAGTCAATCCTACTAGAGATAAATGCATGAATTAATTTCTCACAATCCTGTTTATTTAGAAAGCGCCTTAATTTCCTAACATTTTTAAGATGGAAAAACATGTTTTGGACAACTTTGTAATATGCTTTAAATGACATGCTAGAGTCAAAGATAACTCCTAGATTGCGGGCTGATTCAGTAAAATTAATTGGGATTCCAACTGAGTTAAATGATGACAAAATATTGCTGTGATCAGCGTCATTCCCTCCAACAATTAACATCTCTGTTTTATCTGTATTTAAAGACAAGTAGTTCTCATTCATCCATTCCTTTAATTCACTAACACAACTAATTAAAGACAACATCGGAGAAACTTCATTTGATTTAAATGAAAGGTATAACTGGGTGTCATCTGCATACGAGTGAAAATTAACATTATGTTTCCTAATGAGAGATCCCAGTGGAAGCATGTAAAGTGAAAACAGTAAAGGTCCCAGTACTGAGCCCTGCGGGACACCATATTGAACTTCTGTGTATAATGATGGAGTACTGTCAGCACATTTCTGTACATATTGGAATCGATTTGATAAATAAGAACTGAACCAAGCGAGCACGGGCCTGTAAGCCCAACATCGTTTTCTAGCCTGTGCAGTAAAATAGAATGGTCAATGGTGTCAAATGCTGCACTTAAGTCCAACAACATAATTACAGTGGAGTTTCCTTCATCAGAGGATATCAGAATGTCATTTACAACCCGTGTTAGTGCGTTTCTGTACTATGACCAGTGCGAAAACCAGACTGGAATTTCTCAAATAAATTGTAATGCATAAGGTGTGACTGAAGCTGACTGGCGACTACTTTTCTAGTATTTTAGAGAGAAATGGTAAATTTGAAATAGGCCTATAGTTATTTAGTATGTGTGGGTCTAGGTCTGACTTTTTAAGTAAAGGTTTAATGACTGACACTTTTAGTGCATCAGGTACTGTGCCATGCAATAATGAACTATTGATAATGTTTAGAATAGGGCTGCAAGAACATCCATTGCACTTTTTACTAGTTTTGTTCGCACAGGATCTAGGGAACAAGTAGTGGGCTTCATTTTAGAAATTAAAGTTAAGACTTCCTGCTCAGTTACAGGATTAAAATTATTAAAGTGCTGAATGCAATGTGAGACAGGGTCTGCTAAGCTAGTATTTGGTTTGTACTGTGATGCAGAGATCTGGGATCTTATATTTTAATTTTCTCATTGAAGAAGTTCATAAAGTCTGTACTGCTAATATCTGTTGGTATTTTGCACTGTTGATCTGAATTCCCATTTGTTAATTTAGCCACTGTTCTAAAAGTACCCTAGGATTTTTATTATTGCTATCTATTAATGTAGAATAGTATTCTGAGCGAGCTTTAAAGAGGGCTTTTTATATTTATTAACACTCTCTGTCCATGCAATTTGAAAGACATGTAGCTTTGTTGTTCTCCATCTGCGCTCCAGTTTTCGACACTCTAATTTAAGAGCTCGAGTGTTTTCATTAAACCAGGGAGAGTTTCTATGTGCTTTGATCACTTTTGTCTTTAGGGGAGCCACTGTGTCCAGAGCATCTCTCAAGGTCACATTATAATGTGATATTAGCTGATCTAAATTGTTTTCCACGTTTACATTTGATGTTAACTGATCTAAATGGTTTTCCACAATTACACTCGACTTACTCAAGGTATCTATAAATTTTGAAGCAGAATTACAATCTAGATGTCACTGTCTTTGTTTTAATCTGTGAGTGCTTGGCATGGGCAGAACTAAATCAAATGTAATTAAGAAGTGATCGGAAATAACTACATTTAATGGAGTAATATTTAAATTTTGAATTTCAACTTTGTAAGTTATAATTAAATCTAATGTGTGGTTATGATTATGAGTTGGACCTTTGACAATCTGACAAAATCCTACTGAATTTAACAAATAAGTAAAACATTTGCTAAAAGTGTCAGTTTCCACATCAATGTGTACATTAAAATCACCCATCAGATACTACGTGATCATAATTTATAGCCAAATCAGACAGAAGGTTGCTAAATTCAGTCATGAACAATGAATATGGCCCTGGTGGTCTGTAGACTAGCACTATAATTGTGTTGGAATCTGTTTTAATATTTAAAATGAATGCCTCAAAGGATGTAAAGTTGCCTAAATTTTTAGGAGTGATTTGCATTTTGTTACAATGAATTATTCCAAGGCCTCCTCCTCGACCAGAATCTCTAGACTTATGAAGGAACGAGTATCCATCTGGTGACGCCTCAGCTAGGGGAACAGTGTCATTTACTAAGCCAGGTTTCAGTAAGAAGACACAGATCAGATTTTTTACTTAATATAATATCATTTACCAAAACAGCTTTAGTGCCAAGAGAGTGAATGTTCAATAAACAGCATTTAAAACTGCATGGTTCTTTCTGAACTGCTGATATATTTTTTGTTTTAATTTGAAGTAAATTTCTATTACAGATGCCCCTGGTGGAGGGTCTGGTTTTATCCCTTGGTCTAATTATAGACCTTATTTTTTGGTTATTAATTAATTTAGGGTTTGTATCAAGACTAAATTTACTGGATGCCCCACAACAAGGGTTTTGGGTAACAGCTTCAGGAAAATAACAGGTGCGATAAACAACAGCCTATGATTTAAGATCACATGACTGCGGCCTGGATGGTGCTCTAATCAGTCAACCAGGTTTTGCTGCCATATTTTGCTGCCATATTTTGCTGCCTTAATGTAATTGTTGTACCTAAAAATGGAAGGTTATATATTACAATGCATAAGTACTTCAATGCATTTGATAAATACATACGTGTCAGCAAATTTATGCCACTTCATTTCATTAATGGTAGTTAATGAAGCAGTTTTCTTACCATGAGGAGATTGATGTGGAAATGTGGTAATGGATGGTAGAAAGAGTTATACACTGACATTAGAAATTACTGCGGCTGTTAATTTTCCAACATCATTGCATAATCCCATTCACATCTTTCTTTTTTAACAGTAACATAAAGATTGTATGGGGCTTAATGTACCATATGTGCATTTATATATATTTCATTTTCAATTATTTAAATAAATTGTTTTCTTTCATTCAAACACAGCATTCAAATACAGCAACGGAAGTGAGGGGGCAGGTTACTATTAATCCAATCAAATAGTGTACTGTATATTAAAGGAACAAATTTATAATTGATTGGAAGAATAACATACTGTGTAAATGGACAGGGTAAGTGTATTTACCCCAAAAACAACAGACAAAATACACTATCACAAAGAGATTTGAAATACCCAAATAATAATAAAGTTAAAGTAAAAGAAATAGAGAATATTCTTAGGTTGAGAATAATCAAACCCTCTGGACATAAAAGGAAAAAACAAAAGTAATGAAAAGTTTGTGAAAGAAAAATTAACTGCTTGCCAGCTTCTTAGGGTTAATCGCTGACAAAGCCGTTTTGCTATAATAGCAGGTTATTCATACAGACGTCTGTCATAAGACACGGTGCAGTAAGCTAAGCCAGGAATATTTCCAGTTTCTTTAGGAACGCGTCTATTTGACACAGGAAAGATGACCTTTCCTTCTTTAGGGTCTATCTGACAAGTGAAAAAAATAAGAAAAGATGGCCCATTAGCGTAATAAAATAAATTGCTTAAGTAAACGACATTATGTTTTTTTTAATAAATAAGGGGAAGGGAGAGGAAGAAGAAATTATAATAAGCCAATAGAACAAAATTTAACTTTGCTCTTCTGCCTTCCAACATAGAAAAAAAATCTAATTGATTGAACTTGTCCTGTCTTCTTCAGGGGGTTTCCTTCCACAAGGTGCAGAAGAAAAGCTCAGGTAACTCCAGGTTTAGGAATGGCTTGAATGATTGAGGAGTTTGGGGATCCTTCCACTTCCTCCGATCCAAGAGTTTAAAAATGAGCAACTGAAGTAATAAAACAGTGAAAAAGTGTAGAGATCAAAAAACAAATGAAGATGTAAAATAAAGAAACCAATATTAAATTATTAAGTATGCTAACAAAAAAGTTAGAAAGAGAAAAATGACCATGTTTCACAACCTTAGAAGACAAATATTATTCGCACGGTCAGACAATAAGGCTGGAGAGAAGTAAAGGGACAAAACATGATATTGGTTAGAATAACATAAACTGGAAAAAATGTGGATTAACTCAGAAACAGGGATATAGCTAAATAAAACCACAAAAGGCCCACCCTGTATTAACAATAGACTGGGTGCCTGAGAAATCCACATCAGTAGTATGGCAGTATTTGGCAAAGGATATTGGCAAAATGCAGGCCTCACCAATATGTTTAAAAACCTTGAGCAACACAATACCTTTTTAATACTTGATGTAACAATACAAGCATGATGAATGTTTGTAACAAAGTAATTTGAAAAAAACAAAACAAAAACACCTTCAGGCCCTGAGTTTTACCTGTGAGCTTCTAAGGTTTTATTTACCTGTAATTGCAGGTAAACAAATCTTACAGTTGCCATCACCTTTCAGCCTGCAAACCTTATTGAGCCATTATGAACAGTTGGTTGCAGAGGGCATCGTGCAGTTATACAGTGTATTGGCCGGATGCGTGATATGGCAGATGTGTTGTTACTCAGACAGTTACAGAGGAAATGACCTCCAACACAGACTCACTTGAAATTATACTGCATATCTGAACACCCCACACTAAAAAAACATCAAGGCACACTTAAGTAAAATGTGGAGTAGAAAATAGAATGTGTCAGCCATGTAACTCTACCCTCTTTTCTAAGCTTTATTTGACAGGAAGAACATTTTAGTTAAAGATTTTCAGAGGATCCACCACCTGCAGATGAGATAGTGGGCAATATTACCTCCAGGTTCCTTTCTCAAAACTCCAAACCAGGGGCAACAAAGCCATTGACATGAAGTGCAAGGAGGTTGAATAACACAGAGAAAAAATTCCTGCTCTTGTGCCATTATTATTATTATTATTATTACAGATTTATAGACTGTACAGCAGTATAGATTAGTGATGTGACAACTTTATTAATCCATCCTTCCATTCCTACATCATAAAGTTCATTATAAATGCAAGATTGGCAGGACTGACCTAGAGCATGTAACCTCTGAAAATGATTTAGGAGTTTATACTGATACAGCAATCTCATCATCTAGGCAATGCACAAAAGCAATAAAAGAGGAAAGTAAAATATTAGGTTATACTATTAAAACTGTTGAATATAAATCAATGGATGTAATGTTCAAAATATATAATGTGCGGATGAGGCAGCACCTGAGTTCTGGTCACCATGCTATTAAAGAGAAGCACAGTGACTCCAACATCTTTACGAAGGAGAACAACTAATTATTGAAGGGTGTGCCCTATTCTGAAACATTAACAAAGTAAAGGGGTCTAGCTGGATAATCTAGGTCTTCAAAATTCTTACAGGCATAATTAAAATTGATCCAGCAAGAGTTCTTTTCTCTTACAAAGTGAAGCATATACTGAATGACATTGGTGGACATGCATTCAAAAAATAAAAAGAGGAAGTACTTCATACACAGGGCTGTGGAAATCTGAAGCAAACTACAAAGCTGCATACAAGAGTAGATCAAAACGTAAAGGCAATTTGAAAATTACGCAGTAACTGCCACAGATAACAGCTGATGCAAAACAACACATTTTTGATGGCCTATGGGTAGTCTTAATTTGCACAGCGAATGTCAAATGGGCATGGATAATCTGCAGCTGGACTGCAGTATTATTGAACAATGTGCTGTAGTGAGATTGCTTAGGGCAGAGGGAGAGAAACCTGCTAAATTTCACCAAAGGATGTACAGAAGTGAAAACAGCATGATTCAACATGAATGGGAAGAAAGGTTTAAAGCAGGAAGAAGTGTAACCAATGAAGCTCAATCTAGTCAACCATAAATGTCACGCTGTTATTTTTTGTCTGTATTGAATTGAGTTTTTCCTGCTTTTATTAAGCAATGTTTAAGATATACTTCTGTTTTTTAATCACCTAGCTTTCTTTAGTTTGATTTCCTCCCTTCTGTGTCTTGTTAATTTAGATAATTTGTTAATTGCTAAAGCTCTGAGGCACAACCCCAGATTAGGCAATTGCTTTCAAGTGCTCTTATTAGGTTTTTGTTATGTTTCAGTTAGGGTTAAATGTACATTTGTATGTTGTGCTATGGCGATGCCTGGTTGCCTGCAATTCTAGCATCTTCCTGTTCCGGGAAATTGATAATCATTAAACCAAGGATTTACTAGTGCAATGAGAACACAACAAGAAGAGTGAGGCTAGGGCTTTCTGTGTTTTATTCCAAAGAGGCAAACAGTACAGTGCAAAGTTTTCCTAAATAATGAAATACATAATCCAAGATAAAAACAGTGTTATAGTGGTGATTAAAATCCATAAAAACTAAAGCCATAAATAGATTAAGAAGGTGGAAATCAAGAATTAGAACAAAATTGGGTTTGGCTATTTATTCTTTCCTATGAATCATGAGTCCTGGTGCTTCCCACTCTTGAACCCATGTCCTCTACTCATCCTTCATATCTTTTCAGGAGAAGGAAATACCTTCAACTTTTGTCTCCACCACATCCCTTGGAGTACATAGGAACCTCTGTGCCCTGCACCCTTTTTCCATCACCATCCTTCAGCATACTTCACCAGAGTAATTAGCCACTCCTGCTCCTCTCTGATGCTCAGCAGGTGTGATCTTACCCCTGGAGTGCCAATTCTCTCGCTCCGCAGGGGGCTTCCCCAACCCGCTTGCCTCCCTTCCTCTGTACCTGGCTCAACCTTGATCTTTCTTTCTTTTTTTCTCAAACTTCTGTTTACTATTTTGCTCTCTCACCCTCAGACCCCTTTCATCCCCAGTTAGTGCAGGTGTGTCAAATGACCTGTGGAGCCTTGATAAGGGACATCTGCACTAATTGCCTTTCTGTATTCACAATTACCAAATACCCTCATTAAGATCTGCACGGTCGCATGACTTTCCTTCTGCACACCTACACTCATGGTGTTAGCGGTGCCTCAATATATTTATCAAAAACTTTGCATCACCATGGCCCCATAATGCATTGCACCACAGCTATGAATTCTACTTTTTGGATTTTGTCTATATTTCATTATGATTTTCTTTGATACTGTGTATAATAATTATTTTACTATTTTACCTTATGTTAAGAATATATGTAGTGTTTTTTTTGTTCTCTTCACTGTCTCCTGTTTGTGGAGCCCAAGGAGGCAGGACCACCTGACTTTATAGATAGGGACTGCATTCAGCAGTATAATTGGAGAAGCTGCTGTTCACACAATAGCTTTAGCCTTTTGTGTTTGATATTGATTTTGTTGTGTCTGCAATTCTCTTTGGATTTTTTAGCTTTAGTCATGTTACAACAGTAAACTGAAAAGATTTGAGAAATGACTAAATCAAAATAAGAAACAAGAATCATGGTCAAAAATTCAGAGCAAAAGCTAGAGCCAGGAAACGTTAGGACTGAGAAACTTTAAAAAGAGTGGTTTGGAAAAGGTTTTGAATCTGTAACTCGGATAAGGAAGTAAATTCCCAAATAACCTTTTCTTCCATCAAATCATATGTGAAGATCACAGCCTATGAGGAAACATAATTCATGAAGCGTTCCTAACAACAATAATCAAAACTGGTGCCACTCATTAAAAATACAAAATGTCAATCAAAATTGTCCAACAATTCAAAAAGTCTTTAAGCGATTGAAATTTCTAGAAATAACCATCACATTTGTGTCATAGCGCCTCAGATACCACTAAAACAAGTGTTTGACCTCAGAAATTGATGGGAAAAATGTATAAACAATAACAAAGGAAAACAAAACCATAGCAAGCTCCTGCTTGCCTTAAGGTACTGTTTTTTTAATTTTGTGATTGTTTAGCTTCTTTTTCCTGCCTTGCCTTTTTGTTATTACATTTTCTGTAAACAAATGTATAAATGTAAAAGAACTACTTTTGTTGTCCTTGGCACTAGAGGTTCATGGTTTTCCTTGCATGCTTATTCTGGACATTTTGAACTTTTGTTGTATAAAAACATGAGGACCATTTCTGGGCTTATGTAGGCTTGAAGCCTGCCCTTTGAGTTTGGGGCTTGGCTGCCTGGGGTGACACCTATTCTATAATTTAAGACCTGTAAAGAAGGCAGGTCAGGCCTGTTAGAAGATTTTGGAGGCCTGCTTCTCTTTTTGTGGTTTGTAGCGGTAAAGTCCAGAAACATTTTTACGAGGGCTTTAATAAGTTGTCATTGACAATGCCTATTTGCAGTGGCATTAACCTAGTGTCATGTTCTTCTGCTCCATTTCATGATCTTTCTTTACTTTTTTTTAATTTTGTGGACTTTTCAAATTTCATGTTTAGGAGTTAGGGTTTCTTGAATTTTTGGCTCTGTATTTAGACTTTGGCTTGATTTGTTAAATTCATCTCTGTTGTCTTGCTTTACCTCCTTTTGAGATTTTTGCTTGTAGCAGATCATTAAACTTATGTTCTTATTGCTATATTTTTGTGTTATTTTCAAACCTGCTGAATCCAATCTTAATTTGCACATACTGACCAGGAGGTTTTCATTTTTTTTTTATTTTGTGAGGGAGTTAGTATTCCTACCTGCTCTGGACTCCCTACTTTCACATGGTAATTTTTGCCTTAGACTCCTCCTGTGTGGTTGTGCTGCTTGGTACATGGATTACTAAATAAATATGGGGCATGAAGTTCTACCTGTATACTTTATCAAAGTGAAGTCATTCAGTATTCACCATCTCTTGTTTCAATTTCAAGGATTTTTGGACTTTGTTTTGGTTTTTGAACTTTGCCCATCTGTGATCAGAAAACCTCACTAAATTATTGACTCTGTAGAAAGCAAAACCTGTATTTTTACTTCTTCTGTTCCGACGTCCAGACTTTGATTTTGTCTTGTCTTGCTCTTCCTGAATTTTCCTTTAACCTTTGCAATTAACTTCTTACGTTGCTTTTAATATTTGAAGGGTTCTCCAGCTAAATGTGTGCCTACCTACACAAAGGTGGTTTGTTATACTGTGTAAAGTCTGTGATACAATTGGGCAAGAGATAGACAGGTGAGGATAAGGCACCATCTCTTTCACATTCTTTTGTTTTGCCAGTGTGATTTTACTCCAAGGCAACTCTTGATAGATAAAAAGATTTTTTTTTAACAGGTCAGCCTTTATACCCCATCTTGTGATCAATCCTTTCTGTGTCCCAGGATTATTTCCTGGGTTGTGTGGGCCCCTAAAGCTACAGGGATATCAGGTCAAAGATTCCTGTAATTGTCTTCAGTTTCCCCAAAATCCCAAACTCTGATCAACCTTTAAATGGCCAGGCCACCAGTGCACCTACTAGCCTGCCTTTTCCTCTGTCATAGGTACAGGATACCAATTATCTTAGGTGTTCTGCCAAGGTGGATGAAACTGGCAGGTTATGGAGGCACAAAGCAAAAGGAATGGAAAATGATGCAGAAAATGCCAAAAATTAAAACAAGCTGCAGTTAAGCCTGGGATAACAAATAATCGTTTCACCTTAACCTAATACATCAAATACAACCCAAAATTGGCAACAATATCTGGCTACCAAGAAAGATTTTCCATCAAGTAGCACACTCAAACTTTTGATTGTAATGGCCACAAACATGGATGCTAAAAATAGTATGCTAGTCTTTTCTTGCTTTTAATGCATACCATGTATCAAACCAACAGTGACCTCATGTTGCTCTGAAAACTCCTACTAGAAATTCACCTGAACATAATATACTGTAGTTGAAAGGTGATACATCACAGGTGGCAAATCTGAAAATTCCAGACCACATTAGCACAGCATTATACTAGACTTGTCAGCTGTTTTTAGCATCCAATGTTTCTCCAGTACATCCATTGACCAACTATAGGGTGGTCCATATCTAATTATGCAATTTTCATTACGCTATAACTTATTGAGTTTATTACATAGAAAATCACCCAAAAAATCTTGGACCATTGAGAAGTGTGTGAAACTGACGATATGAATAATCGTCTTCGCATCGAACTGGAATCGTCCCCGCATAAATCAAAGTCATCCAGATGTTCTGGTTCTGCATAATTAGATCTTGACCACCCTGTATTTCCCTTCAAATTTTATACAGAATTATTTTTTAGAAATATTAAAAAATAATTTTTACTTTATTATGCTGTTTTGTTCAAGTAAATTAAATTAACCAAGCAGCCTTGCATAGGTTTTAAATTGTACAATATGGAAGATCTTTTTGGAATAATTTCTTCTTGCTGGATAACCGCTGTCATAAATACTCAAATATGTAGTACAAATAATGAAGCATTATATTGTTTACTTAGTATTCCAATATGTGTATAATGATACTAGGAAATTGCTTTTCAGGATTTGTGCAATTACATCAGCAAAGTACATGAGAATAAATAATGAACATATACAAATCATGTCTTTCTGTATTACTTCAGAACTGGTGGTGGCCATTCTAGCAATAAAGAAGCAATAACAACTGCGCCAACTAGAAAGACTGTATTGAACAACATATCAATAATCTTTTTCATTTCATAAATTATTTTTATCTATATGTGTTAAACATCATATAATATTTAAGCATAAATCAGGTGTTTTTCATTCTTACAAATGTGTCTTTATCTTGAGTGTCCCTCATAAAATATCAATCCAATTAGTTTGATAAGTGTGAATTCACAAAGTCACCTCAAGGTCCAGAAAATAATTAAAACAGTATGCAAATGTCAATGGAAAACAAGAAGCAAAAATGAAAACAGTAAACACAACTGAATGTTTAAACTGGCAGGCATTAAATCAGATTAATTACTTTTGTTTGTGTATTCTCAGAAAATCATTACGCATGTGCAGACTGACCAAAATAAAAAAGTACATATTTTGTATCCTTTACACTTGTTCTTGTCAAATAGCTTGGCATTTTATTGTTGATATTTTCTGTACCTTCACAATTTATATTTTATAATGTGACAATTTGCAAGAGCTTTAATTATAAATTAAATGGAAGGGTGTCATAGAGTCAGGGTTTCTGCACCTGGTACAGTCTGTGTGTGTTTCACATGTTCTTTCCAATCTGTGTTGGCTTCCTTCCCTTTTCTCAAAGATGTCTGTGTTAGGTTTGTTGCCCTTTTGTATGGATATGAGTGAGTGTCATTCGAACTGCATTGGACTGATGACCCATCCAAGAATGATTCCAAGGTTGATTCCTGGCCTTGCGGTCCTCTCCCTCAAATTATACTGAGCAGCTTTATGTTTAATTATAAATCGATTCTGTTAGTGCTTCTCACAAAGCATAGAGTGCCACTTTCAAACTATTAATTTTTGAAACTGCAGAAAACTAACTTGCAGACACATGCAGAATTAATTACTCAAACCAGAAGTATTGTATTTTGTGCTTAAAAAAAAAAAAGTTCACCTGTCATGTATAAAGTACTACTACAGAAGTTGGAAACAGGAATTTTACATTTTTAAACTTACTCTCACACTTCCATATAGTCAAAGAAGTTGGCAATAATGATGAAGTGCACAAGATGCAATAATTTTCCTCTGACAGGGGATTTCCCTGTTAGTAATTGGTTACTTGGAGTTGTGCAATGAATTGGCATCCCACCCAGACTAGCTCCTGATCTGCATCTGATGCCTTAAAGAAAGAAAGGAAGCAGTACTACACTACAGAAACATTTTGTTAATACACGATTTTGCAGCCCAAAGTCACAAATGTCCTCATTTATTACCAGTTAGAGTATAAGCCACTATGTCACAATCAAAAATACCTCTGCTTTCCATTAAGTTTAAGCTCATCCAAAGTTAAATATGCTTAGTTATTGTACTTCTTGTAGGACGTTTCCACCATTTTACACAGATGATACAGGAAGTCATCTTGTAGACTGCTACAGGGAACATGGTAGAGCTGAAAAGATCACTAATTTGCAAACATTTATTATAGAAATATCTTATGTGTTAAATAATAGATAGATAGATAGATAGAACTTTATTTGTACCCAATAAATCCTTAATAACATAAAAATTTGCCCGAACACGTATAGAAAGCCTTACATAGGTACAAAATATAGATTTTTTTACACTTTGCACAAACTTGTGAATACGCAGATATGGTCTGCTAAAATTACACATACTCTTTCTACATGGCCACCTTGAATAAACCTACGAAATGGATGTTAAACTAATGATAATGAAGTAAATTAATATATGGCAACGTAAAGTGCATTAATCTAAGACAATATTAATTGAAGTGTTAGAAATTAAAGATACAGTGATAGGCATTGCAGACAAATCTTTAACGTTTACCAAGTTATTTTTTTTTATGTTTGTAGAACATTATGTTTAGTTATAAATCTGTTCTGTTAATGCTTTTCACTAAGCAATCCTAGAATGTCATTCATAAAGTATTAATCTTCGAAAGTGCAGAAAACTATACTTTTATTTTGTTGTATAGTACAGGGATCAAATTAACAGTTGCATGGTGAAAGAATTAAGCCAAGGGGAAGACAGACTCAGGGTATAACTTGCATAATGGGTGGATCATATCATTCATTAAAGTACTTTATTAAATACACCATTGTCAAGCCTTATTAAAAATGGGTTATACTCATCACTGATAATACGTCCTTTATGAAGTGACAGTTAATTGCTTGGAGTGCACAGAGATAAAAACCATGTATTGTATATGGTACAATCTTTTACATTAATATCAAGCAGCATATTGTGTGTGAAAGAATAGAAGAATAAAAAGGTCTACTTGAACAAAGTATGGGCATGGCTTGAAACTTACAGCTCTTCTTGCTATGAGGGTTCCTGCCAATTCAAAATAACCACTGACTACACTTGAGCATTTTATACCATGCTATCATGTTATGCAGTGAATCGTTTTAATAAAAATGGCTTACATTTGCAAAGTGACCTTAAATCATCATGTTGAAAAAGCAAAAAAAAAAAAAAAACAATTTGGAGAACACTCAGTCATGCTAAAATGTATACTCACTTAGATTTGGTAAACTTATAGTCATCAATCAACTCATAATGAACATGCACCATTTTAGGAATTTATCAATGTTTCCTCATTCAGACATATCATGGTTATATGATAATTCCCCTGGTTAATAATGCTCATAACTGAAACTCTCAATTCAGATAAGGTATTTGGAACTGTTAAAGGTGCTTGATCACGAATTAGATTTTTTTTTTGTCTGAAAGAAAACTTATTGGTGAAAAGAAATGGTTGAGTGTGGAGTATACTTTATTTATTTTCTTTTCAATGTTTAATTGAATCATAATGATGGTTCAAACCATAATATAAATCTGGAAGGATATAGAGATGCTTCTGTATTACTTCCGTTTATGAAATCTACACTAAACCTAGTCTTGATGAGATGTAAACCTAGGATCACCACCACCTCAGCTACACCTACACAGAATACCTGTACACTGGCTGAGTTTGGTCTTAATTAAGCTTAATACATTTCTCAGTACTTTGGATGGAGAGGAGCTCCCCTATGTCAAAATCCATTCAAATTCCATACACTTTCAAAAAGATCCCACAATTAAACACAGATCTGTGATGTATAACCAAATCATGCCCTATTGCTGATTCTCCTATATTTAGTTATTTAAGTTTATACGTTATTTTTGATTCTTTGTTTGTCACATGTTCTGCAGTTCTGGTGTAACGCCTACTATTTCATCCATTTAATATTTATGTGATATTTGTAAAGTTGTGTATTATTGTTTACTGTCCTTTTAAATTCTTATTTATTGCGCGGCCTTGGATTCTATCAACTAAGCATTTCACTACATATTGTGTGGTGTGTGAAACCTTATTGACAAGTAAACTTGGATTTCAATTGATTTGTTTTAATTGAGCAGGGATGCACTTATTAGACTTTCTTATGCTTGGTTTACTCACACTATTATTATTTACTTAACAGATTCCTTTAACTAAATTTACTTACAAAATCAATTTTACAATTATATAATTTCAATGACTGCAATGCACAACGTAAAAAATGCAAGACAGAAAAAAATTCTATGTACAGCACAATAAGATTGGTACTATAAGGAAGTCACAAGGCTTGATAAAAAAAACTACAGTTCAATCAAACTGCTTGATGGATTAGTACTAATGCAGATATCCAAGGGAATATTAGAGTGTTAGAAAGCCTTAACAGTCAGAAAATATACAGGTCTGTCTTTGAAAGGTGCCTGAACACATACTGTTATGGTGTTAACTACCTCAGGTATTTACTAGCATTTGAGCATTCACATCTGAACCTGCTGTAATATATAGGATGGCCCGGATCCTTAAAGGTGTTCAAAGACTTCAATGTGCAATTTTTTTTTTCCTACAAGAAAATTCAATGCTAAGTAGCACTTGGTCAGGTGACAAGTTCTATTCATTCTAATTTTATATCACCTACTGGAACTACAAAAATGCATTTCAGGCACAAACAACACTATTAATCAGAAACTGAAAAACATAACATGAGAAGCATTACATTAAAATGTAGGTAACTATATTTTTATACTGTTCCAGATGGCTACATGAAACTGAGTTTCCATGAAACGTGTAATTACCATCTCAAGCCCTAATCCACCTTGATTCAGTGATACTTTACAGCCTTCTGCTTGTAGTAAACAGCTTCGGCAAAAGAGATACTAGACTGTAAATAAACAAAAAATACCCAATTTCAAAATCTGTATCACTAGAATACAACTTTTAAAATGTTTTGCAAAACAATCATCAAATCATTATTTTCCAAGTGTTTTTATGATTGGTTCACTTGCATGAATTTCAGTGTCATGTGAATATGTCTCAGCACTTTGTGTGCTTTACCCAGTAATCTTCTTTTTTTGCACACATACAGGTATATGCCAACCCTGGATATTACCAGTGTAAGTGCCACGAAGATAGGACAGGCATCCCAGCCAGAATGGAGGATGATTTCTTGCCTGACCAGTAAGCCATAACGAAAGGATGGACAACAGGAGTGGAGACTTATCCCAGCCAGAACGCCTTATATTCTTCATTCTGGTGGGATGAGAATTACAATTTATGGACTGGGTGAACATGGATGCTGGGAGCAATTCAATTCCCCACACGGCAGGTACAGTGTTCTTATGGGCTGAACCTAGTTAGGACACCCACAGGGTGCCAAGGGACTTGGAGACTGGAAGGGCAGCCATGTCAGGGTCCTTGTGTGCTGCCGGAGGGAGCTGCTGGGGAACAACTGCCCTGATCACCACATGAACCAAAAGTGCTCCGGATGACCAATACTGTGACAATGGAAGCAGTCAAAGGACCCGATTTAAAAGAAGCTTGCAACTTCAGGAGGGTGGCTGTGTTCATTATAGGAAATTACTGCCAACAAACAAAAACCCTTTATTTAAAACTTGAGCTGTGTTGGGTGACATTGTGTCTGTGGTTTGGGGCTCAGAGGGGACCTCCCTTGTACTAAAACTGAGGCTCAAAAAAGTTCTTGACCTCGGAAATTTGCTCTTTACTTTCCTGGAATTCTTGACCTAGCGTTGTTCACACATGGGAATTTACTGTAAAATTCCTGATATAATGCTGTATGTATGAAAGGAGCTCAAGTATTGTTTAAAGTGTTGCATTTCTTTGCAACAATGTTACCAGCTGCATTTATGAAATTAATAAAAATGTTAATATTCTTTACATAAAAATAAAATTAAAGAGAATGATTTTTCCAAAAGGTCTTAAATTTCTCATCATTACATATTTTGTACATTCTAAACAAGATTAATCTTTTGTCAAACCTTGAACATCCTTCATCCCTAACTCGGAATCTATACTAATAAAAGGCAAAGCCCTCACTCACTCACTCACTCACTCACTCACTCACTCACTCATCACTAATTCTCCAACTTCCCGTGTAGGTAGAAGGCTGAAATTTGGCAGGCTCATTCCTTACAGCTTACTTACAAAAGTTGAACAGGTTTCATTTAGAAATTCTACGCCTAATGGTCATAACTGGAAGGTATTTTTCTCCATTATCTGTAATGGAGTTGAGCTGGAATGACGTGGGGCGGAGTTTCGTGTGACATCATCACGCCTCCCACGTAATCACGTGAACTGACTGTCAACGCAGTGCGTAGAAAACCAGGAAGACCTCCAAAAAGCGCTTAAGAAAACATGCATTATATAATTGAGAAGGCAGCGAAACAATAAGAAGCGAGCGAGTGACATATACTACCATATTCATGAGTGATGCTACCTCGAAAAGAAAGCAAGGTGTAAACCTAAACTTTAAATTAAGTTCATATACAGGCTACCGCTGGCGTTTCACATGCCCACAGGTAATGCGGGATACAAGTTTAATGAGAGGACGCAGGATATAAACGAGAGTTTTGATCACTTTGTAACTAAGTTAAAATTGTAGGTGAAGGGGTGTGCTTATGCAAATTCGAGAGACTGTGTTTGTGGGGGATTGACAGTTAAGGCGGGTGGGGGAGTCACGTCATCATATCCCCTCCCATTCATCTAATTTCGCTCTGAGCTGAGCTCCGCGGCTAACGCCGTCTTCCGAAGCAACTTTGTCAGACTGCCACCAAATACTCACAGAAAAATCCACAAGTTAATACACACGCTGTCTCTAGAGTTTCTACACACTGAATCCTCCAGGCACTACTTACAAAAGGTCACATTGACAATCGTGTTACGTTATTTTTAAAACTTTCCTTTTCTTAGCACAAGCACAGCTGAGAAGCTTGATGCATGTGCTCCATAGCGTTAAAAATAATGCATTTAATCACACTTTGCATTACAAGCAGATTACATTGATCAGCGCATCCCAATTCATTTTACCCTCGCACCACCTTAGTTTGAGAAGAAGTATGAAAAAATATGAGGTTAACACAGAAAAACAGATCACCAATTCAAGCTTTATAAATAATCGATTCGCCATCAATAATTGTTTTGGTAAAGCCATCCTCCTTCCATTTTATAATTTTTCCGCCACTAGACATGATTAAATGAACGGTAAAACAGTAAGAGCAAAGCGAGGGTGACTTATTTAGGCAGGCATATATATGACAGCAACACTCATGACAATGTCAATCATGGTACGTTATTATTAAAATGTTTCCTTTTCTTTTCATTACTTCTTTAACACACTACTTCTCCGCTGCGAGGCGCGGGTATTTTGATATATATATATATATCATATAATATATGAATGACCTCCAAAGATCGCTGAGACTTTTGATATCATGAACGAGTCTGCAAAAACTGTGGTCTCCTGCCCAGCAAAAGTCAAGCAGCCAGCGTGCATAGCTGTGCCGGCCTTTGAGATGCTGACTGCGCTTCTGCCTTAAGTCAAAGTGAGCACTTTTAATGTTGTTCATCCTCCCCCTGCGCTATAGCCCAGACAAGTGCAAACACGGGACCCCTTTTCTACACCACGGCAAAATAATATTAAGGCAATTCACACTTTCTTTTGCACGTGCCATCACAGCCGATTAATGGCAGGGGCGGCTCACCAGTCTACACAAGACCCACGCGACTGTCCCCAAAAGCCGATCATAACGTCAGCGAACACATCTCTCTATACTATATAAAAGAAAAGGCAACTTTCCTTTCTTTACACCTTTTTCCTTTGATCCCAAACCAAAGCCTTTCTCGCTTAACACTGCAGAGGACACAAAACTAATTTTCTTTAAATGCGGTAAGGCACATTACCAGAGGCACAAATTTGAGCGTTCACATAGAAAATGTAATTTCTATACCACAGCCGTCGTGTAGCGCCTTTCAAAAGGGATCTACTACCGAGAGATGATCCATATACATTTTAGCTGCTGTTAGTTACTTACCTGTTGTGTTACACAGTCTTTAAAATGTAGTTTACCCAACCACTCCAGTAGTGCTCAATGTACCTGTACTTCTTAAAAGCGTTAATGTTTTACTGTTTAATAACTTATAGACTATATTTTATTATTTCTCACTTGCACTCAGTGACCAAAGCTATACACACACATATATAAAAGCTATACACACAAGTATATGTATGTGTATATATATGTATGTATGTGTATATATATATATATATATATATATATATATATATATACACACACACACACACACACATACACACATACATAATGCACGTGCGCATACATACATACATACATACATACCCACATATACATGTATATAATTTGTTTGTGTGTGTATATATGATGTAGATAGGTATGTATATATATATATATGTGTATATGTAGATATGTATATAGATATGTAGATATGAAGATATGTATGTGTATATATATGTGTGTATATATATATATATATGTATGTGTATGTGTGTGTGTGTATATATATATATATATATATATATACTGTATATATGACAGCAACAATCAAGCTGTGAGAAAACAGTAAAAGGAGGCGTGTCAGGCGTTGTGGTACATTTTCTGATGCAGCTAGACGAAAATAACTTTGTGACGCTGCCGCCAAATACAAGCGGGTATATATATATATATATATATATATATATATATATATATATAGATAGATAGATATGAGAACAACACTCATATCAATGACAAAACAATTACATTAACAATCATGTTACGTTATTTTTAAAATTTTTCCTTTTCTTTTTCGTACCTTCTTTAACACACTACTTCTCTGCTGCGAAGCGCGGGTATTCTGCTAGTACTGCATAAAGCAGAAGTGCTATTAGTGATATTAGATTATGAAAAAGGAGCCGGAGAGTATGTGAAAAAGGTGTTTCTTTGTTCACAATTCATACTTAACAATATAATACCACAATAAACAGTGTCACAACTTTGTGTTTATCCACATTTTTCATGGCTTGTTACTTCAATAATACAACACAACAAAAATGAAAATGTATTCTCACTAAATGAAACAAAGAAGTAGCACATGAGAGCAAACTAAACAGTAACATGTCATCTTAAGAGAGAGAGAGGAGAGGTTTGGAACATATGTTGATACAGTGCAATGCTGCACCCACCATTTGACAAACCACCTCAAGATCTCCGATTAGGACTCAAGTGCGGCCATACAATGGGTAACACCTCAGCACCACACTAATTCAGATGGAATGGAATAATGGGTGGCTGGAGTGCCAATTCCGCCACCAAACCCCCAAGTTTTTCCCTGCAGGTTGGAGGGCCTACTTGCAGGGCTGGATGCAGATTAACATCATACCCAACAGAGGGCCCAACAGAGTAGACACTTCTGGTGTTTATGGGATGGGATTTGAACTGGCAACCTTCTAAGTGCCAGTTCAGATCCCTAGCCTCAGAGCCACCATTTTGCATTATAATGGCATTATAAAAGCATTATAATTAATCCTAAAGATTTTATGTTAATCTGAAATAGAAATAATGGTTCTCAGTGACCAACATTTGCATTATTATGAACTTCATTAAACGTGCTGTTATATTTAACTAGTTAGTTGCTTAAAATCACATCCATTCTTATGGTTTTTTGTGTGTTACATTGTTGTACACCATAAAGACACGCTAAGTTGGATGACATAACACGAATTCTACACTGTACTAAGTGTTTTTGCTTAAACTGCTTACTTATTTCACGCAGATGTCTTAAACTTTGGTTTTGTACTACAGTACTTCTAAAGACTGTATTACCGTATTACAAATCAAAGGTGATGTCACTACATCAACATTTATTTATACAGCGCCTTCCAATACAAAGTATAATTCAAGGTGCTTAACAAATGGTTGTACATGGAAACAATGGAAAAACAGTCAAATAAAAGAGTTATACTAAACGATTAGAAGGTCTGTGGAGAAAGGATAAAAACTCCAATGGAGAAAAGCCTCTGGGGTTCCGTGACCAAAATCCCATCCAGTCCCTACTGGGGAATTCTATTGTGCATCTAAGATACAATATGAAGAATAACAAAGTGAATCAGTCAGCCAGTGCACACGTCATTGGAGACAGAATCTCAGCATTGTTCTCCCCATCACCAGCCTCAGGGAATTTCATCCAGAAATGGATACCAAGAACAGAAAACAAAAGACAAACAATTTGATTAGTCACATACTGTATTTAACAAAAAGCCAGACTAGAACTTAACTGCTGGGCTGTCTATGCATACCAGCCACACATACATTTTTTACACTTACATTTCCTTGGTTATTTCTACTGATGCTATATGGCTAGAAAAAATATAAAAAATAAAAGTTGTTTTGTAAATATTGTTCAAAAGGTTCAAGACCATGAGAACATACAACATAAATAATGACAGAAAATCATCACTAGCTAGAGTTATGCTTTTCTTGGATGTGAACTGATGGCAGTAAAACACAGGTTAATATGGATTTGTAAAAAAGAACTAGCTACTTTCCCTTTTGATTTAAACAGAAGTATTTACAGAAATTGCAGCTGAACAGTAAATGAACTACATGACAAAACACTAGTATTTGATTCAAATTAAGACTGCAAAATTAAACCAATAAATCAAACAAAATTTTACAGTTGGTTATTTTTTTTTCTTTTTAAAATAATATTATGATTGATTCTATTTACTTCTACTTCAAGATGGACTATGATTTCTAGATTGTAGAAAAACACATAGATAGGATGGGATGCAACCATGGTCTTAGAGATGACTGACAGATACTAACTTTTACAAGTACTTGTTTTTTTCTGTTAGAACATATGTTACCTCTACAGTGTAATGGGAAGGAAAGATTCATCCACTGACACATTAATTATTGAATACATATTTAGCAAGTGCGCAAGGCAGGAAACAAACCCCGGGCAGGGCGCGCACAAAGACACCCACACACCAGGGACAATTTAGAATTGCCAATGCACCTAACCTGCATGCCTTTGGACTGTGGGAGGAAACCGGAGAACCCGGACGGAATCCACGCATACAATATGCAAACTCCACGCTGGGATGACCCGGGAAGCGAACCCGTGTCTCCTAACTGCGAGGCAGGAGCGCTACGCACTGCGCCACCCAGAATGAAAATACGTGATGCCAAAATGAACAGTGATTCACTTCTGTATATTCCCTTTGCATATTTCCACGATGTCCTGATGATCACGCGATGTTTTCCCGTGTTCTCCCATTTTTTCCCACTTGTTCAAGTTTCGCTTTCAATTGCATTTTGTCCAAAGCGAGTTTGTATGGGGATAACCAGCAGTGTACCTGTAATGACTGACGTAGTGTATTACCTTGCGCCCGAATATGGCAACTCCCCATGACCTTGTAACAGGAAAAATAATCAGACAGATGTTTGAATAAACGACATAGTCCGATGTGTTTTAATTTCTAAAACGACAGTCGCCCTACCCCCAACTCGCAAAAACCAAAACAGTGACATGTGCAAGGCTACTAGTCACGTGTACGAGAAAGCATACGACAGAGAGCTGCATGCGATGGAGGGTTGATTGATGGTCGTTGTGACCAATAGAAATGCAGCGTTCGGGCAGCAACACAGTCGATATTAAGAAAAAAACCAATCACCGCTTAAGAGTAGGCGGTGATTAGCATGCAATTATAAGAGAATGTTTACTTCCGTCAATAATTCTGGGAGAAGGACTCTTTTTTAGAAATATTGTATACGTACAGGTAAGAAGAAAAAGACAAAAAGGATACTGTTATTTCATGCTAATTCTTGCAAACGTACGCCGCTGTAAGTGCTTTGTTTGTTTTCTCGAGTTATTATATGCCGTTTTATCACTGGTGTACGCATTCTGTCTGCGTTTTGGCACTGTTCCTCTGCTGTCATCATTTTGTGATTATTTTGATGGCTTTGTTACAATGGCTCAGTTGATTTGAATCTTTCTGGGTTTTCCAGCTACAGTCGAGAACTGGTAAAAGCTCTGTGTGTTTAAAGTTGAATTTTGAGCGGTTTGCTGAGCGTAGTTGGTGCCCTTAAAGCAGTTTTATCCAATTAAAGTTGTCAAGAGCTACGATGTCAGCGTTTATCTGCTTCTTCGCCGCTTAGAATATTGCTTAGACCCTTTGTCTGTCTCACTATTAGGCACACGATGCCCTTCTTGGGTCAGGACTGGCGGTCACCTGGATGGAGCTGGATAAAAACCGAAGATGGCTGGAAGCGCTTCGAGTTCTTCAGTCACGATATACAAGACAATAGTGACATAGACCTGGAAGAGTAAGTGGAAAGTCCCCATCCCGTAAAATTCTGCGAAGTGGGCTAGATGTCAGTTGATTTCTATAGTTCGTTAAAAAGAATGCATCGAACGGATAAATGATGAGAGTACGCCTTGCAGGTGTATATTTAAACGTTTTCACAAAAGATGGGGGATTTCTAACGTTGCACCGGTGAAACGTAAGTTTTTTTAACTTAATGTAACAAAAGAGAACAGGACGCCTATCCGGCCTCCATATTTAATTAAAGCTATAGTTTATTAAGGCATGACGTCAGGCTTGCATATCTGAACATCTAAACGCACATATTGTCATTTAATTTTCTGTATTTTTATATTGCTTAAGGCCCGTGCCAGGAGCATCATGGGCAAAACAGGACCCAGGCCTGGAGGGGACGCCTGTGCATTCAGTCGTAGTGGGTCAAATTAGATTAATAAGGTAGCCTAAAATGCACCATATTTCTTGACGTGGGGGGTGGTCTAACAGATACTGCAAAATCCATACAGCCCTGGATGGGTTGCCAATCAAGACCAACACTTTAAATATCTATCTATCTATCTATCTTTACTGTGCAGTACACAGGAGTTCTCAAATATTTTTAATCCAAGGCATTCCAAAAGTACCATCTGGTCCCCAGTTCTGTGAAGTAGAGCATGATCTTGGATCTCAGTTACTGCTAACAGTAGTCACACAGCATTATTTTGTACAATATTACACCAGTTAATCAAAGTAAATACTTAACTACAGTGGAGTATTAACACATTTATGATAAATGCTGTATGCTATCTCTAGGCCAGAGGTTTACAACCTGTGTTCTTGGCTTAACCTCACTAGGAACTGAATGTTTTGGAATTGCCACCATTTATTTGGTTTTAAATTGTTAAGTGTTGCACTCTTACTAGCCACAATCAACTCAGTTCCCCATCCGTGATACTGCATTTTGGGAGTTACCAAGTAATAATAGATTTTTTTGTGTGTGTCAGTTTTTCTTATGTATAACAAATTATTTTTTTAATGTAAGAACAGTAGTGTGATTTGATATGGATTAAAATATACCTTAATATTTCCATACTTTTAATTTACACAAATTATACAGTTGTACATGAGTTCAGATCGAATGAATTGTCAACACGTTACATAGTTTCTTTAGGTGAAAAAAGAGCGAAATAACTCCTAATTGTGAAGACTGCTTCTTGGCTAAACAGTTCCTGTAAAAATAATTTTAGTGAACAGTGAAGGTTCCTTAACATTGAAAACTCTGTCTGAAACAAAAGCTTTTCACTGTTGATCAATATTATGAAACACTAAAATGAGATGTTCGATAAGTTTATTTTATTATTAATAATTGTTAACATTCATCCTTTTTCTTCATTGTATATTTTCTGCACTAGTCTGACAATTTCTGCAACTGTTATAAAAATGATGGTATATTTAAAAACAATTACAAAAACTAATAATATTTATTTATTTATTAATAATAAGAGTTGGCTGATTATACCTGAGAGACTTGGGAGACCTATATGCTGTGCAAACTTTTTATTGGGGATTGAATGGAGTGAGTGAGAGAACATTCACTTAAGTTGCTTTTTTGACAATAAATCCATTGGATTTGATGCCTGGGGAAATGAGAAAGCGGGGTCACAATGGACACGATGTAAGCTTACGAAAACGTTCAATTGGCACATGCAGTGGGCATGGAAAAGGAGACAAAGTGGGGTGGGCAAGGCAGGAGTGAAGTCTCGCAGCAGGAGCATTGTGAGATGGAGTGGAACTGTGAAAGGTTAAGCATGGCTGATCACAGGGACATGGGTTTAGCCACTATGTTTTTTATTGGCCAATTTCTCCCCTTTTTGTGTGTTTCCTTGTACCTAAGCTACTCACATATTTCATTGGTTGTGAACCAGCAGCTGTAGTCAATAAGTACAGCGATATAGGACTGATTTAAAGCACTAATTAAATAACATCTTGAGTTATACTTTATTAAAAAAACTACATGATAATTTAAAGATGCTCTATTTTATTTTTTTAAGAATGTTAACTTTTTAAGGGCTGCCACAGACCCCCAAGCACAGTATGACAGCCCCCTGTTTTGAAAACCCTGAGCTAATAAACTATCCCACAGTAAAAGTTTATCTTCAGAAGAAAGAATGTCCACCACTGATGTACAGATATCATTAGGATGACAAGCAGTTTTAATTGAAATTTGGTATTCTGCTTTGTAATGTGATGGGTATATGATTTCAATTTCAAGATGTTTCAATTAGGTAGAGGCAATATACGGATTTTTCCTCTCTGAAATATTTGGTAATTAATAATTATTATATTGTAGATTATAAATGTTTATAATTTAAACTATATTCCATACATTGATAATGTGAAGTGCTGCTTTTTGTTTAAGATGTTCACAATACTCAGTTTATTTTTAGAATAAAGAAAATATTGTGCATGCAGGTTACTTAGAAATTAAGTAGACATTTTAATACAGAGCATCTTTTGTGTAATCATGAGAAAACCAAATTTGATTGAGCGTTTAGATGGTGTGACATTTATTTGAGCAATACCATTCATTGCAAGTAGTCCAGCAGAATACCTTAATAGTTAAGGCATAAAACTGAAAGCTGTGCACTGCTGTCCCAGTAGATACTCTTGTGAACAATGATCACCGAGTTGTGTTCTACTGTAAAAGTGCCTTGACTGTCCTCTGGCTTCTGCAGTTGCTGAATATATATATTTTTTAAATTAGTTGGCATCATAATTTGTGTGCTTTGTTTTGTTACATTTGTAAACGTTTTAGAAACCGTGCACAATTTTCACTCAGATGAAAATATAAACGAATAGGCTGCCTTTTTTAACTAGTTGAAAAAGGCAAAGTTTTTGTCGTGTGTTGTTAAGTATTTCTTTTATGTTTATGGCTAAACCTAAATGTTTATTTTGTAAATGTTATTTATTGTTTTTATTGCAATATTTGACTATGGATGACAGAATGTCACAGTGGTCATTGCAGCTCCCTCACTATTGCATACTCACAAATGATTTGGTTCTACTATTAGTGTATAGTTTGCAGATTCTTCCCATCTCTGGTTATGATTTGTCTTGAAATTTCATTTTCTCTTGCCAAAGGCATGCATATTATATTAATTGGCAACTCCAGTTGGCCCTTTATTCGTAAGACATTGTGTGTAAATAAGTGTGCCCAGCAGTGGATTGTCACCTTATTCAGGGTTGGTTCCCGGTACTACCGTGATAGTTTTTGGCTCTTTACAAACTTGTCTCTCTATTATATATAAAAAAAAAAAATCTTGCAACGATGTGAAATTTTTTTCCTGTGATGAGACGTGATCTTTTGAAGAGATACAGAGAGACACTTTCACTTCCCGCGAGACGGACAAGTCACGTCATACTTACCGTTGTAAGCAAGTCTCGTGACACACATGCAGAGCAGCTTAGAGATAATGGAAGTAGGAAAATTTGAAAGTCTCGAAAAATGAGAGTAAAGATTGCATTAGCACGAGCAAACTGAAAATATTAATCTGTGAAATAATGGAACAGTGAAAAGAGATGAAATATTCAGGTGCATATAGGCTTTTAAACATTCGAAGCGCCGCATGAAATGCAGATCACACGGCACAGTAGCAGCAGCAGCAATCGAGCAAAGAGGAGGTTAAAAAAATAAAATAAATATTTGTTTCCCTTTTATCACTGTTTCAGAGGAGCAGCTGCTTCTTCACAGTGGCACGTAGCGCTGGCGAGGGGTGGGGAAAGGATCGGCGAGCAAAGCCCCCTAGTAATAGTAAAAATTATCTCAAGAAGTAGGTGAATGGTTGTTTTTGTCAAGTATCTCTACATTTTGAAAGTTTTAATTTAATGAAAGGAACACGTCAGGACGACTTTGACACTGTCATTGTTTGAACTGAAGACCATACTTAAAGGATTTTTTTTCTCCTTTTGGTAAGCAGTCCATCACTAGCAACCCATCTAAGAAAAACTTTGTCAAATATTCTAAAAATATCTTTTTTGTTATTCCTCGCTTCTTTTAATAAAAAAAAAAAAAAAAAGGGTCAGTATTTAAATATGCCAGTGCTTTTCACAAAGATTCTTACAGAAAACCAAATTGCTTACATTTCTAGCAGCATTCTAAAGGGCTCTTCAATTAAACTAGATCTGAGCTATAGTAGAATGGCAGGTTTTGATGTCATTGAATTGTCTTTATTCACTTATACTCTGGGTCTTCTCCGCGGCTTAAATAAGGATCTGGATTTAGCCAGCATTTATTGTTTAATGTATTTCAAACACTTTTCTAAACATTGTAATGTAAGTTTTGACATTCTGGGCTGTTTGGCTTATGTTTTAGTTTAGAAATAATTTATTAACTTTGGTTGAATTCCAGATATTCGTCATAAACTTGCAATATCAAACTGCTCTTTCTTTTATGGTCAAATTGATCAAAGTCCAGCATTGTCTTTTGAATGTAGTTACAACATAATCCTGTTTGTGAACAGCTTCAAAGCTGTTATTAACATGACAGCCTCTCCTTAACATCCCTGCTTTATTACATTTCTCTTGCTTTAAAAATGTACTTCCCAGGTCCGTTTTTTTTTTTCTTTTAGATTCATAATATTCTCACACTTCTTTTTAAAGCAACACAATTATTTGGGTTTTTTTTTGTCTTTATACTGTATAATTTGAAGCAGTAGAATCAGAGCTGCTTCTGACTAGCACTGAATGGTTCTGCTTTCTCACATGTAATTTTTACTAAGCTCAATATAAACTTTACAATATTTTCAGATGTTAACTTTAGACAGACTATAGTAATAACAATCCTACTTAAGGTTAGCTTTACAATACAGTAATTACTTATATGTTATGGTTGTTAAAAAAGACTCTTTCATGTGAGTCATGATTTGTAATTTAAATTTTTTTTGGGTAGCAGTACTGCAGAGTATAGCTGTAATTGTTGACAGCTCCAGTGTTAAAGATAGAAATTTTGGCAATGTTAAAGGGCAGAGTATTGTAACTACATCACATTGTCAGATCTGTCACCTAATTTCTTAATGTTGTACAGTGTAGCTGTTATTGTTGATTGACCCATTCACTTCAGAACCATCATCAAATATGAAGACCTGGATTTACTGTATTTTGCTGTATAGGCAAGGGGTGAATTTTAACTTTGTTCTGTAGCTATAGCAAATCTAGCCTTCAAACGTGAAGAAAAGATATTGAGATGTAGGTTTGACAGAAGGGCTGTGCGGTATACTAAATTTTCACATCGTCATTTCAAAACCTTGCTAATCTACAATAGCATCATCTGTGTGCAGGTGCTGGTGAGTCAGGCAATGCAGAAATGGTAGTGAATTGCATATACTTAGTTGCTGTACCTGTGTACCATGGAAAACTCAGAATGCATTATAGAAAAAAATTGTACTTCATTCTGTTTTGTCATGGCTTGTTTTACCATTTCTTATGGGTGCAAATAACATGCTGCCAAAAAAAGTGTCATATTGCTGACAAGTTGTATTAGCTTGTGTGTCAGTGATAAATCATAGGAATTAGTATTTCATAATGCAAATGACCACCTTAAGAGCAACAACACCAAGCATTCCTTTTTAAGGATAATGAGCTGCCTAAAAGGGCAATGTAAAGAGCCAGAAATAATGGACACTCTGAGCCTATGAGCATGGCAGTGGCACGCTGCAAAATACACCTGCACTCTTCCCATTCAAACTTTGTACGTGACATGTTGATTAAACTTCTTCTTCTCAGTCACAGGGCACTGCTTGATGAGAAGTGTAGCACCATCGTTAAGTGTTAATTATACATATAACAAAAGATTACTATCTCCCTATCTCATTGGCACAAATTTGGCTGGTTAATTAACAACTTAGTTTCACGATTTATTTTTATGAAGGGTAACATTCAATTTAGCTCAAATTGTTGGCTCATCACTATTGTTAGTTCAGAAGTAGCCCAGCTCCGATCGTCTCCTCTGGTTCCATGGTCTGTGTTCTGAGCCCTGTTACTTAATACCTTCAAAGAAAATATAATAACTCCTCAATAAAGAGAAATGTCACCTTTACCAGCCGAGCTGTGTTTCAAACTGTCAATTCACAGTTATCTCTCAGGCAGGGCATCTGTGTAAGGGATAACTTGGCCACTCCCTTGTCTCCACATTTTTTTCGGGGCTAGGCTAGGCCTGTTTTGGAAACAGGCCTTTTTGCATATTGCAGCAATCTTGCACGCCTTCTGCTGTGAATAAGACTGCTTGAAGGCTTTCTTGTGAGGCACTGAGGAAAATTCTGCAAGTGTTTGGAGTCAGTTGTTGATTTTTATTTGCATTGATGATGTGGTCATTCAATAGATGGTGTAGGATATCATCAAGCATTACCTCTTCTCTTTCAGTTTGAGTGGTAGCAAGAAAGCCATTGCTAAAGTTGAAACATAAGAAAATGAGGCTTGCCTCCAATGCCAGTTTAAAAGTACTCTGAAATTAAAGCAAAGAATAAACAAATAATTAGAGATATGAGTACTGCACAGTCTACATGTGCTTGAAAAGCGATCTGTTGGGTGTCAGAAACACGTTGGCTGATTTTGTTGCGGCTTTGGGTCTGCCACACCTGTTCTTGTCCAGGTTCTCTTTTATGGTGTTGGACATTGTACTCGCTGATATCTTGGCTTTCTTTGCCATGTGTCTGAAGGAAGGACTTACACTTTTAAGAGTTATGATGGTCTGTCATTTTTCCTTTGTTAGTTGCCCTTTTTATTGTCCTTATGTTACCAATATACGATTTAAACTTGCCCGTGATTCTTCAGAGGATGTAGGAACACAGTTTGTTCCAGCACTGCTTTTACACAGAGTAAGGCTATGTGAGTAATAGACAAAGTTGTTACACCTGTATAAATTGTTTGTGTCAACTTTCAAGGTTTAAGTAACTTCCATAGCTGCAGAAAATCTAAGTTATCAACCCATTACTTGTTCCTTGAAAGATGGCTTTTATATAGCACTGAAAATTTACATTATTTTTCAGTTTTCTTACACTAGATAATTCTATCTGCAGTTTGTAACTTGTGATTAGAAAAATATAAGAAACAATGTTTTTGCAGCACAGGTTGGTAATTGCAAAGTAATCCACTTACAGTCTGCTTTGCAAGTGACTGCTAAATAAGTTCTTGTTAGTCGCTGGGTTTTGTCTCAGTGTTGCTTAGTACAGTCAGGTGTTCAGGAGCATTCTGACTACGTGGCCATACCTCCTCCCCAGGCTTCCTGGAAATTTACCTGTTCTGTTGAGCTCCTCCCCTTGACATGAATAAAGTGCTTGCAAACTCTGGAAGTCTTAGCTTGCACTGTCTTTTCTGGCACTTGCTTACCGTCTGTCTTTTTTGAAATGTGTTCACAGCTGAATGAAGTAGTAACGCATTTACGCAATACAATATACTCGGCCTAATGACGTAATTAATCGATAAAAATGATTGTTGCCAACATTTTAAATAATTGACTATTATCAATTATGACTATTAGTTGTTGCAGCCCTACAAGTAGTAACTGTAAAATATTAAAAATAGGATTGTTTTATAGAAAGTAGGTAAGCTTTATGGGCGCAGCACTGATAATGAGGGTGAGAGGTGCATGGAAACAAACTTCTGTGTCACTGAAAGGAAAAGTTTATGTAAGCTCTATGAAGAGTAGTATGATTAGGGGTGTGAGGTATGGCTGATGAAGACAGAGCATGAAGTGAAGCTGGCAATAACAGCTATGATAAAGATCGCTTGGATGTGTGAAGTGTCGCAGAGTGAGAGGAAAATGAATGATGAGAAAAGGGAAAGGTTTGGAGTGGAGTTAGTGAGTGCTGTGCTTAGGAGAAACTGGCTAACATGGTTTTGCTGTGTGTTGCAAAAGACAGAAAATGACTGGATAAAAAGGTTAATTGAGGTGGGAAAAATGTGATTTGAGATGGTGTCAAATTATGTGAAAAGAATAGCTCTCATTTCAAAGGACCATAGAGAGTAAGGGAGAAAGAATTGTGAAAGGTTAGAGGGTTTTGGCAACTAACCTGAGTAAATAAAAATGGGAATGTTAAACCAGTGATGATGTGTTTAAACTTCTGTTTGGTGAAAAGTGATTTGGCCATTTGAAGTAATTATGTGAGACCTTCTATAGCAAACATGGCGAACAAAACAGTAAAAACTGAAATTCTTCTCTTACAGTTAAATTATGAAATAATTAAAGAATATTAAAGCCATTTCTGTTCATTTGAAAAAGCATTAATCTTTTCCTGTGCTCATCCCTGAATTTATTTAGAAGCAAAACAGAAAAAGTGCATGTATAATCATTATGAGATCTGTAAAGATTTCAAGTTGCCCAGATTAGTGGTATCTTAGCCCTAATGTCCTTTCTTTTTGAAGGTGAGGGATTCAGTCCCCTCCTGGCATGTAGAAACCTTGACTCATGTCTTTAAAGATTACATTAATACTGCTTGACTATATTTAGAAGTTTACTGTTGTTAGAAACCAGATTACTTCTTTGTTCTTTTCCTGGTATCATTTTTACTATTGTTCCCCCTAAGAAATTATTTTGAGATGACATTTGCAAACATATTGTACAGTTTTAATGAATCTCAAGTACATATTGTTTTTTGTTGTTCAAAGCTACCAGATTAGTACAGATTTATCAATAGCTCATAGATTTTGTGTATTAAAATAGTTTACAAGAATAAGTGGCAGTTTCTCCAGTAATAACTGTAAGAAATATTAGGCATTATGTGAAATAGCATTAGCATGGACATTCAGTAAACACAGTATTTTTTTTAATCAACCATTTTACCATCTTTACTCACAAACAACTGATAGAAATATTGAATTACACTTGAGTGTTGAGCAATTTTGCTTATCATTTGCAGTTTAACGCAATGAATGTACAAGTGTATGTACTGTATATATAAACTGCTGTAGAAGTATACCTTAATTTTTCCTAAGCATGATTGGAATGGTGTAATAGATTTAGATACATTATAGGACTTGAATTTGTGTGTAACATTGGATATTGTACCTACTATTTAAAAATCTTGATTTTTTTTAACTTAATAAAGTGGGAAAACATGGTAAAAGCCTTTAATTATTGACACAATTATCCTGTTCCAGAATTAGCTGAGAAATATAAATGCACGATTCATGTATGCTTCGAGGGAGCAATTAACTGTTGGTCACAATTGATTTACTGTACCTTTTATTGTCACACATTTGAGTGAATTGAAATGATAATGGATTATTATTTCTGTAATAAAGTGGCATACATAATCCCTATAAATAAAGACTTTGTGTTCATCCTCCAGATGTTATAAACTTGACCACGGTTGTCCATCTAAACCTCTATTCTTTTACTATCCAGTTTAAGGTGGTTGGGAGCCAATACCTATTCTAACTGCACTGGACATGAGGCAAGATCCAGCTTCTCTTGCATGCATTCACACATGCAATTAAAGTTGGTAACAAGGTTAGCTATTTCATATATCCATTCTGAAATAAAATTTATTTAGGTAGCATTTGAAATCTTGCACATTGGCCAGATGTTTATGTGACTCGTCTTATAATGCTTTGACACACAAAGCATAGGTCTCTAATGATATGACATGTGATGTGTTAAAGGAAGGACATAATCACAGGATTATGGATCTGCTCAAGGAAGTAGGGGATAAGAGTGATCTGGGGTCTCGGAATCCATGTGTGCAGTGGAAGACTTCAAAACGGTGTGGGTGATAGATGTAGAACAGAAGAGCAAGTGAGGGTTGCAGAGACAATAGTACTGTAGAATCTCGCAACAGGAACAGTGTAAGCTGAAGTGATGAAGTTCAAGTGTGGCTACGGTTGCAGATTTGGTTTCAGCTGCCAACAGCCCTTTTAAGATTCTACAGTCTACATTTTTCACAAATTTCCATATTTTGATATACTAGGGGGCTCTGCTCCCTGCTCACTTCGCTCTCCCGTCCCTATGTTTGGTTTACCAGATATACAATTTAAAGAGATTGTTATTTTTATGGGAATTGTTACATATGCATTATTTTCACTTTTACTTTAAAAATTTTTGTAAAAACAATGCTTGTCCTTTATGTCCGGCCCCGGGTGTGGTTACATCTCTTTCTTGCAGGACGTATAACGCTGCTCGTGTTGTGAAGTGGGAGTGGCTGAACCCACTTTAAGGAGATGCTGTCGGATCATCTGCTGTTTTCTGCTGCTGGCGAGCTGCCTGTTCTGCTTGTCGCATGTCGTTGTTTTAAGAGCTGGGAGCACATGATGCCTGTCTGCCAAAAGCAATCCAACAACTTCTGGGTTAGATGTCCGTGGACTTGTTTTAAATGATGGCTCACTGCCTTGTCTTGCCGTTGTAAAAACAATATTTGTCCTTTATTTCCGGCCCCGGGCGTGGTTAAATGTCTTTTTTTGCACGATGTATAACGCCACTTACATTGTGAAGGGGGAGTTCGTCTGTCATTTTAAAGCCTGTACAGCCGCTGTCCTTTTTGCCACTTCATGTCTATGCTGCTCACGTTGTGATCGCTTCTCCGTGATCATAAATATACACCGGACCGAATTGTGTTTTCTTTGAAATTAAATTTGTCATTGCTTTAACTGTAGCTGGACCACAGATTTCTCATAGCGTATGGTCCATTATTGTGTAAATCTACCTTTTGTGCATTGAATGATGTGAAGGCAAAAAGACTCTGTTTTCTGCTCTTTGCCTTTTATCTCTGACCTCACTTTGTCCTGCTATTTTTTCAAATATACCTGGTCCTGATGATTAATTTCATTTTGCTTGCGCTAATGTGATCTTTACTATCTTTTGTTTGATACTGTAGCGACTGACGTAATAAAGTGTCACAAAAGTTTTACTTGAACAATCGCCGACTTCATAATCCCAAACACAACTTTTTAGTACCCTGTCCAACCCCTCATCCCCCTCAATCAATACCCCGCTATCAGTCTTCCGTGCTGTACTCTGCCCTCCCTCAATCGGACCTAACAGTCACTTACGACAAAAAAAGCTTCAACCTGGCTGGGATGCTACAATACTTTCGAATTTTACTGCTTTCATATTCTTTACCTTTCTCTGCATGTGTATCGCGCCATCGTTTCTTTGAGCCTTTCGAATTCCACTGCTTTCATAATCTCTTATCTGCCTTTTTTTCTGTCCAACGCTTTTGGGTCTCTTTTCTCCATGCTGCTCTTTCTTCTTTGCTTAGTCGTTGACATTTCATCTAGAACATATTGTCCTTATATGCTTTATATGTGCTGAGAGCACAGGATCTGTGCATGCTATGTGCCTTTATACGACTGACTGTTTTGCTGGCTGTGCTCTCTTATTTGATATTAATTGTGTCTCGTGGGTCTTTTAAGTGTCTTCCCGAGAAGATCACGTCTCGTCGCCCTGCTTTTCCTTTCCAGATTTTTTTTTTTTTTTTTTAACAGAGAGATATGTAATGTATACCCACCCGTGTATGTAATATGCACACACACGCACATTTGTTTTCCTGAGGTGCCTAGACTTCTAATTGGTAGATACTGATATACCTACTGTAGTTTGAAAACTGTGGCTATAATTACCAGATGAGTTAAGCGATGAAGTTTAAGAAATAATTGATGCCTGACTACTTTGTCCTGATTTTTTTTTTTTTAAACAATTGTGTATTAAATTCTATAATACCTTGCAATTGCATGTTATTCAAAAGCAAATGAAATGATGTCGAATGTAGCCTTGCCAACTGCAGAATTCTGAAAATTCTCAAATTGTCAATGTCATAACTAATATAATAGTGCAATCCTTTATGGCTATTGACATTTAACCAAAACCTTTTTTCTGCTTGAGGTAGTTTAAGGTATGCATGATTGTTCTGACTTGCTTGTATTATCACCCACAGTGGCAAGTTCTCTTTTATATTAAAGGTAAAATGTATGAGTATTAAACTGTAGGTGGTCAAAAGCCTCTGTTAACTTTTGAACATTAGAATAAATGTGACGAGAATAGACCATTCATCCCAGCAGGTCTTCCATGCCATTCACCTAGATTGTTCTAAATAAAATCAAGTCGAGATTTGAAAGTCCATAAAGACTTGCTCTCCACGACACTGCTTGGTGATTTACTCCATGTATCTTTTAGTTCTTTTGATTGGAGAAAACTTTCTAGTATTTGTGCAAAATCTGCTCTTAGCAAAATTCTAAAAGTATTCCTGTGTTCTTGTTGTTTTTTTTTTTTCACCTCTTAATCTCTGTTCAACTCCTTAAATCTCTCCTTATAGCATATATTCTCAGTCCTGGAATCAGCCTAGTCAATCCTTTCTGGACTTACTCTAAAACGGCTATGTCTTTCTTGGAATAGCTTTGCTTTTCTGCTCATTTTAAAAAAAAAAAAAAAAAAAAAAAAAAAGAAATGATATTACTGTCCTGTGTTCTTTCAAGGAGCGTATAATGACACTGTGGTGATTTACAGCACTCTCTATGTGCCTTGTCTGTTGTCTCGGTGTATGCTCCGACCATGGTGAGGGAGACAATTTATTTGCAACTTTGCTCGGTGGTTGATGGGTCTGAAAAGGGAAGGGTGGTTGCCTGGATTGCGGCAACTACAGGGGGATAACACTACTATCAGTGCCGGGTAAGGTCCTTGCTAGGATCATTCTCAATAGCATCAGTGATCGTTTGCTGACCTACCAGTGGCCGCTGCAATTTGGTTTTACACCTCTACCATCAGCCTCATCTGGGCACTGAGGGTTCTTATGGAGAACAAACACAAATATTGTCAGAGTTTCTTTCAATTCTTTGTCAATTTTGGTAAAGTGTTAGACTCCGTTGATCAAGCTTCCCTGTGGGACATCCTGAATCTTTGTGGAATTCCCTCAAGGTTGCTGGATATCATGGCTGGCCTGTACTTTGGTACTGTGAGTGCTGTGAGAGTGGTGGCAGAACCTCTGCGTTTTTCCCAGTTGATTCTGGGTTTATCAGGGGTTTATCTTGTACTCTATTCAATGCTTGCACGTACTGGGTGTTGGGCAAAGTCGTTGGTTCCAGCAGCTGTGGGGCATCTGTTGGTGAAAAAAGATTCACTGATCTTGACCTTGCTGGTGATCCTTTGACGTTTGCAGAGTCAATGGAGGCTCTGATCGGAGCTCTCGAGAGACTGAATAAGGAGTCAGAGTGTCCGGTCTTGCTAGTGTCCTGGATAAAAATCCAGATCCAGACCTTTAATAACCTCTTAGGCACAGCCATCTGTAGTGTATTTGTTTGCGAAGAGAGTGTTGACCTTGTTGAGAAGTTTACTTACCTCGGCAGTGACATTCATATCTCTGGTGACTCTTCCTATTTTTTATTCAAAAAGAATGAAGGTCCAAAGTCTTTGCAGCTCTGGTGCTTTCTGTTTTGCTATATGGTTGTGAGACATGGACATTATCCAGTGACCTGAGATGAAGACTGGACTCCTTTGGTACTGTGTCTGTTCAGAGAATCCTTGGGCACTGCTGGTTAGACTTTGTGTCAAATGAGTGGTTGCTCACGGAGTCCTGAATGAGGCACATTCCCTGCATTGTGAGGGAGTGCCAGTGACGGCACTAGGGCCATGTGGCGTAATTCCGAGAGAGTGATCTGGCTCGCAGGATCATCATTGTTGCAGACCCAAGTGGCTGGACCAGGCCATGGGCATGTCAACATATCCCCTGGCTGCAGCAGATAGATGGTCATTTCCAGATGGTGGTACTGGACCGAGCTGTTTCATTATGTGGTAGGTCCAGCAACACAATCTACCAGTGCATAATCCCTGACCTGACCTGTGGTTATCATTTAAATTGTACATTAGGAAACCAGTCATTATTTCAGTGTTACAATGCATTGTAGAGTTCTTATTTTATTCTAAAAATATAGTCGGGTGGTATAAGACAACACAAGAAAGAATTTGTGTTTACTTTCAGTGATTAATATTAAGATTATTTTCATTTCACTTTAACCCTGTAATTTTGAAGCAAGTTACAGGAAATATGCATCCATCCATCCTCTTAAATCACGTATCCAAGGCAGGATTACAGGGCAGCTGGAGTCTATTCCAGCAAGCATCTGGTGCAGGCAGGAATAACACCTGGACAAGGCACCAATTTATTGGAAAAATAAATATATATTTTTGTATTATAGAAGCAAAATATTGTCTCAGTACTTACACTGTGAATAATTAATATACTTTTGCCTGAAAGAGCAGAAAATAAATTGTTGGAGTGGAAATTTAAATATACATTAATATACAGTATTGAAAATCCTGTACCAATTTGCACAAATTTTAATAGAAAACACTTTATCTTTTTCTGACAAATATGAATAGTTCTAAGTAGATAGATACTGTAATTTCCCCTTGGTAAAAATGAAGTGTTTATATCAGTGACACACACTACAAACACTGGCAGAAGAGTGAGGGAGGGTAAGATCTGGGGCATCTCATAATTGTCCCAGGAACATGTGGGTATTTGCCAGAAGAATCGTGAGAACATTGCTGGGGTAGGAAGGCCTCATTAGCTCAGCTTGTTGTTAATGGTAGAATAAATTGAATGTGATGATAATTCTGTTATAAGTGCACTCACATAAACAGGCATAGGAGTATTACATTTTATGGTTTAAAAGTGCAGAAAAGGCATGGTCTAGCCAGATGTTATGTTATAAAATTTAATGACATTTCCTAAGAAAGTCCCCCAATCAGTCTAAGTAGCTACATGGTAGAATCGTCCTGTTGAAGGTTATTCTCAGACTTATTGTGGTGCAGCAAGAAAGATGTTGAACAGCTTTACCAACATCTTTTATTTCTGCTACTGCCTCCAGAGACTCCTGTCTAGTATGCAGATTAGAGCCAGTCTTTATGATTAACTTACTAAGTTTTGTTGGCAACTGCTGTTCTCGTGCAACTTACCCAACATACCCCAGTACAAAAAAAAAAAAAACAACAAAAAACATAAAACCCTCCTTTCTTTATCTTTCTTATCACATGTTTCCTTAAAAGCCAGTCTCAAGGTTATGTCCAGTCAAGTTATTTTTTAGCTGCAGGGTAATAGAAAACCCTTATGCCCTAGGGTGGTGTGTGTTTTTTTTTTAAACCATATACTGTACATTTATATACACAGAAATAGATGGCTATTAATCTGCCTATATAATTAAGGAGCTGCAAATGGCTATAGAGTAGCGAGTTTTTATATGGATTAAAACCTTTGTTTCATACAAGTATCAACTAAATAAAGGAAAAATGGGCATTTTAGCGAATTTCTCTCCAATGTATGATGTACAACCCTGGAATTAATTTTCTTTTGTGTCCCAGTGTAATTTTCCATAGCATTACAAAATGTTACTGTTTGGCACATAATCTCTCAACAAGTGTAGCAGTTGCAATTTTTTTTAGAAAAGATCAATCTAGTGGATCTCTATCCTGTTCCATTACTGTATGCAGATTTTTGCTTATGTTTGTTTTTGGCATCTGATCCAGTAAAGGTCTCTAATGCACCTGTTAAGGCTTTCTATGGAAAAAGAGCTTTACTACTTGTACTTTGCACAAACTGGTGTGTCGTCCTTAACTGAAATCGGCATCTTCAACACTTAAATCAGATATGTGGACTTACTTTGGTCTGAAACAGTGTGCTGGTAAAGCACAGCTAGATAAAAGCAAAGCCATATGTAAGCTGTGGAACTCAGAAATTAAGCATTGTGGTAACACAACAAATTTGACAAATCACTTATCCTGACATCATCCAGAAATGTCTCGGTCCATATCCAAATGTGTAGACCCTAAACAATCTATACTCTAGGCAGTGTTTAACTCCAAACATAATTCATCTTGGGCCCAAAAAATAACAAAAACAAATAACAATCAATAATCTTTAAAGATATGATTCTCTACACTGTTTTTAACAATGAGAGCTTTCGACAAATAGCAGGTTTTGGAACCTCTTAATACTATACCAACAGGAAAGCAAATGAGTGAAGTCATTGTAACTAGGCTTTATAAAGATCTTAAGCAAAGCATTGCCACGTCTCTTTGATCCGCAGAAAGAATAATAGCCTTAAGTTGCCATAGCTATACATTCAGAACAGTTGATTCACATGTCATTACATAACAAAATGACCAGACACCTATTGTGGATGTGTTACAGACAAGTGCGCTGCATGCTAGTCACTCCAGAAGCAACCTTGCTGTCTGTACTAGTATGAAGGGGCGCTCAGGTGCTGGCTGTTGTTCCATAAACCTTTCTACCATCTCCAGTGTAGAGTTTCTTTGTGTGACCACATCAGTCACAAGTTTGTATGTTGGCATTTCTTCTCTTTTAGCATGTGGCAACAATAGTTGTACTGCTATATTTGTAACACTCCACACCTGGCCAAGCAAGCAGACAATTGTTTGAATTTTCAGAGCAGCCTGTGATACCAAAGTTAGCTTGTGCACAAAGCAGTCGATGTAAAGTGCCACAGTAAGCTGTACCATAAAGATCATATCAGCAGAGTTGTTAGTCATGGTGGCCGTTTGTCTTTTATGTTCCATTCATCCAGCGCTATTGTCAACCAGCTTCATCACTAGATGCTCGTTTCAAAAAGTTTCATGTTTTTTTGTCTGAAGAGGAAGTGCGAGAACACATTTTCAAGACTGATTAAAGCAGTAGTTACATGTGAGCAGCTGTCGTATGTTTAACTTGTAGAATTATAGAAAGACAAGAATCTTCCTGCTGCATCTTTTAATTTCAACTAATTCAGGATTAGGTTAAAATGTCAAATAGGGGAGTACATTTGGCTAATAGGTTACTGAATGACCTTTGTTATTTATGAAGCAATATTTAACTATTGCTTAATAATATTTGCTAGATATAAGGATTTTATAAAGTAGATGCCTCTGTATTGTATTAAAACATACATAATTTGTGTGGACTCTGATGTGGCAATACATATGTTAGTTAAATTGAGTGAAATGCTTACATTGTCCCCTGCCTCCTGCTGCAGTTGCCCCACAAAGGCTGTTTTTATTTATTCATTTGTTGTTGCTTTTTTTGTATTTCATATCTGGGATAAACCAAGTACATACATACATTTGTGTATAAGCTTCTTGCAGTTCTGGGTAATGGGATAGAGGCAATGCCTTTCCTGGCAGCCTTGGACATAAGGTAGGAAACAGCCCTAAATAGGGCCCTAGAGCTATTCACACATGCATACATCTTAACCATTTATGCAGGGCCCAGTACAGATTGTCAAGTCAACCTAAACAGCACATTTTTGGCATCCAGGTTGAAAACTGGCATTTTCAAAACAGCAGAGTGGAACAGTGACATTAGATCGATTGGAGAAAGATTTGGGGCGGGGGCTGTGAAACTGTGAGCAAATAAGTTGCCAGTACTCCAGAGCACTGCTCAGAAAACTGATATCGGGGAAAACAAACAGCAGATAGCATCCAGGAATAATAATTGAACACATGATGCTTAAAATGTAAAATTGGACACTGTAGCTCTTCAAAGTTATACTATAAGCAGTAATTGCAAATCAAGCATTCATTCCATCAGAAAACGTGTCATTCTCAATATTGTATAAACTGTGATTGGAATATGACTCTGGGTCTTCACAAGCATTCTATAACTTTTCTAGGACTTGCTTAACACTAGAATTACCAGAGCCTACGAGAAAACTCATAAATCCAGTCCATGTTAAGTCCGTTCGCACCTCTCCATCAGCGTCTTTTGTCCTATAAATGTGCCGATTAAGACAAACCGCAAGCGGCCTGCTATTCCATCCCCACCACCGTCGCAGAACATTCACTAAATTTTCCCAGCTCATGCCTTGTTTGATTATTTGGGAGTGAACTGCTGGAGTTTTACAGTGGAAATAATACATTGTTATTTGGAACACCTGCATTTCATGTGTGTTCCGTTTCTACAGTAATCTGTGTAAACACATTGTTAAAACAGAAACTTTTTCATATTTTAGTAATACATTTTACAAATTGTAGGCATAAACTATAGAATGTGTGAAGCCTGAAGTCCAAAGATCAAATAAACACTTTCACAAAAGGTTCAAGTATGATACAACAGCTTCCGTGGCATAGTGGTAAGATTTGCCGACTTGTAATCAAGGGGCCACTGGTTCGATCCCCACTGCCTCCTATATTTGCCATTTTCAGTAGTGAGCTGCTCTTATTGTTAATATTATACAGTACACACATACATTTGGTTTGCGTCTGTAACTGACTGTGTACATTTATAGTACTGTACTTGTAAAAAAGTTTTCTCGTAGGCTCTGGTAATTGTAGTGTTAAATATATGCTTTCTTTTTCTGAAGAAAGGCATTTCCGTAGTAAACCTTCAGGAGTGAGCAGGTCTTTTCACAAATGTAAATTGCTAAAAAGCAAATATAGAAGCACAATGTATTGACACATACAAATCTTAGCAATTAATTCATTTTTCTAATATTCAGCATCTCAGTTGATTATAAAAAGTTTTTACAGTAGTAAGCAGTTTCATGGTAATGAACAGAATAATATCATAATGAAGTCACTTTACTCTCTTTGTGATTTACTGTTGTTTAAGCTTTGCTCATAATAGCTTTTAATAAAACGTTTCAGAATGCAGCTACTGCTTGGAGCAACTATTTTTAAAGTTAATATTTGTCATTAATATATGCACTATATTGCTAGGGTTCATTATCACAACTAGATTTAATATATTGGCCACTGTATATTGACAATCCAGGTCTGACAGTTTGGCCCATTGTCAAAAACGTTTGCCTAGCCCTGCTGTATATACTGTAGAAGGCTGGGAAGTGTCTATCACCTTTTGAGTCACTTCCCACCTAGCATTTTGGAAGAACATTACATGGGATTATATGGGATTTTCACTTGCTGAGAACCATTCTAGTGGTTTGCACATCCGTTTCCCAGCGAGCACAACTTCACACCTTACTGACATCAGTTCTACCTTTTACTGTAACTTAAAAAGTAGATTGGGATAGTGGTATTAAAGCTTTCCAGAGTGAAAAGTGATTTACAGCTGCACATGTCACTATTAGTAACTTTAATGCTTACCTGGACAATTTTTTGTCTATGTTTTGTTAAATTGCTTAGATGTAGGCTGGGTAGCATTAGCTACCTATTTAATATATTTCTATAGAACATTCTCTTTAAACAGGAACTGTGAGACTTCTTGAGTCTTATAGATCTAGATATAATATGGTTTGTTATTTCTCTACATAGAGGCAGTTACCACTTCATGGTTGATACTGTGTGGTCAAGTATTCGGCTGATTTTGTTGACCTTTAACGTGCCTTACCAATTATCTGAGACAGTTAGTACCTAAGCAGATATTCTCATTTGCAAGTTGAAGACTTGAATAAACGTCAGCATCCTTTTTGAAAAATTCAAATACTGACAATGTGATAGTGTGTGCTTCAGACATATCGAGCATTTCTTGGCCATACCAGCATGCTTATTACATTTAATACAATCACAACAATTTGAGGCTGGCAGCTTTTAGTCTCTGTATAAACGTTATTTTATAGTATATTATCATGGGTGTGTGAGAACTGTGTCACACCAAGAACACATCACATTAGAAATGTTTCTATTCAGTATTTGCAGAAATAAATAGCATCTTTTTGCACTTGTCATTTTATGCAATAGCAGCTTTGCCAAACTGTAATCTGTTGTTAGTATGATACTTGAGTGAAATTGCTTTTCATTATTTTGTGGCAGGCTGCAAGTTGAAAATAAGGAAAATTTGTTTTCTGCTGAAGATTGCAAAATTGAAGCCAAAAAACGAAAAAAGGACCACTTCAACAATAATACAAAATCACAGTGTAAGCATATTTTATGTATACATGCTTAGATATTGCAGTCTTTTACCTTTTGCAATCTTTATCTCTATCCTTTGTCAGAATTAGATTTTTATTAGTGTATGTGCTATAACATTTCTGTACAATGCAAGTTTTTTTAAGGGTAACTGTCCTAGAGCAGAAGATGCCTCTGCATTTTAGCACCTGCTGTTTAAATATATCGTGATATTCCTCTCTATGTTAAAATCTGTACATTTTAGTTGAATGAAAAAAATAAATATTATTGTCTAAAAATAATGTCTATAAGAGTTTAGAATATTCAGTTAGGATTAGTAAGATATTTTCTTTACACTGTGTGCACAATTATTAGCCAAGTGAGTATTTTCACCATATCATCATTTTTAATGTGTATATTCCAACTCCAAGCTGTATTAACTTGAATGCTTATTGGATTTAAGCACGTCAGGTGATGTGTATTTGTGTAATGAGGGAGGGTGTGGCCTAAGGAGATCAACACCCTATATCAAGGTGTGCAGAATTATTAGTCAGCTAGTTTTCCTCAGGCAAAATGGGCCAAAAAAGAGATTTAACTGACTTTGAAAAGTCAAAAATTGTAAAAAGTCTGTCAGAGGGATGCAGCACTTTTGGAATTGCTAAGATATTGGTGTGTGATCACAGAACCATCAAACATTTTGTTGCAAATAGTCAACAGGGTCGCAAGAAACGTGTTGAGAACAAAAGATAAATTAGCTGCCAAAGATTTGAGAAGAATCAAACGTGAATCTACCAGGAACCCATTATCCTCCAGTACTTTCATATTCCAGAGCTGCAACCTACCTGGAGTGCCCAGAAGTACAAGGTGTTCAGTGCTCAAAGACATGGCCAAGGTAAGGAGGGCTGAAACCCAACCACCACTGAACAAGAAACATAAGTTGAAACGTCAAAACTGGGCCAAGAAATATCTGAAGACAGATTTTTTTCAAAGGTTTTATGGACCGATGAGAGTGACTCTTGATGGACCAGATGGATGGACCTGTGGATCAGTAATGGGCACAGAGCTCCACTCCAACGTGGAGGTGGGGTACTGGTATGAGCTGGTATTTTTAAAGATGAGCTAGTTGGACCTTTTTGCATTGAAGATGAACTCAAAATCAACTCCCAAACCTACTGCCAGTTTTTCGAAGACACTTTCTTCAAACAGTGATACAGGAAAAAGACCATGATTTTTATGCAGGCCAATGCTCCATCACTTGCATCGAAGTTCTCCACTGCGTGGCCAGCCAGTAAAGGCCTTAAAGATGAAGGAATAATGACATGGCCCCCCTTCCTCATCTGACCTAAACCCTATCGAGAACTTGTGGGCACTTCTTAAACGCTAGATTTACGGGGGAGAAAAACAATACACCTCTCTGAAGAGTGTCTGGGAGGCTGTAGTCACTGCTCCACAAAAAGCTGATCGTCAACAGATCAAGAAACTGACAGACTCCATGAATGGAAAGGCTTATGACTGTTATTGGAATGAAGGGTACTATATTGGTCATTGATTGATTGATTGATTTTTTTTTAAATGTCAGAGATGTTTATTTGTAAATTTTGAGGTGTTTATTATTCTCACTATAACAGATGAAAATAAACAAGTGAGATGGGAAAAGTTTCATTTTTCCTTTAGTTGCATAATAAATCTTCACACTAATAGTTGCCTAATAATTGTGCGCACATATGTATTCACCTGATGATGTTCACATTCATATTTCCGTTGTGAAACATTCAGGTTTCAGGTTTATTAACATTTTGGATTGACTGATAGCACTGTGTTTGTTCCATATTAAAATTAATCCTCAAAAATACAACTTGCCTAATAATTCTGCACTCCCTGTAGATCATGCCTTACTGTGAATTACCACACAAAAATACCTCAATTAATTTTCAAATTTGTAAGGATATCTATGATGTCACCGGAAATATTAACTTAAGTAAAGTGATCACAAGTACAGTTGACATCCTCTTTCCTGTTTCAGAATAATTGTATTAATACTTCACACTCTTTCTTTTGGGGGAAAAAAAGCTTGATATATTTTGATTTTGCTTTATTTCAAGTTTTCTTTCAAGAAAAATGGATTTACGTTCAGAAGGAAAGTACCAGAGAAGTAAGTAAACAAATGAAATAACTAATAATAAAACAATCACAGCCTAACCTACATCTGTTTTTAAGATTTCATATCTGATTGTTTATTGCTTTCAGAGACATGGTTATTGCACATTAGGGGAAGCATTCAATCGTTTGGATTTCTCCAGCGCCATACAAGATGTGCGAAGGTTCAACTATGTTGTTAAAGTAAGACTTTGCATTAGAGAATATCTTTACATTTTTTTTCTTTTGGTTTTAATGAGTTACCGTACACTGGTCCATTATACAAATGTGATCTAATATCAGATTTGGTCTGCTGAAAGAATATTTGTCTTGTAAACAGCTTGATAAAGGGGAAATGCTTTTCTTATTTGGAAAGCTGTATTAACTGTTATATTATGGAGCATAATGCTGATATGGCAAATAATAAATGAGGGCTCCGATGTCTGTTTGAAGTTGTTGTTAATAAATCTGTTAGCCTGAAAGGAGTGGAGCACAAAAGCAGTCATCAATTTTTTTTTTTCATTATACTTCCTTCATAACTCTGTTTTCTGTATTGAATAAGTAAAACTGATAAATTTAAATGAATGAGATTCTGAAAACAGTTTATCAAAATTAGAATTAAAAAAATGATTAAACTGCGTCACGGAGACTTCAGAATTAAAACAAAAACATTTTCTGAACGATAAAGATCTTTTGATTTTCCAGTGGATGTCAAAAGTACAGTGACGCGCAGAGGATTACACTCTAACCACAAAATAATACATTAAATTAAGGCAACTCTGTCTATAAGCCCTTCTTTTATATAGCGCTATCTGTCAGGCGTCTTCATGTGGCACTGTACAGAGCAAACAAGATTATAGTACAGCTGTAAAGACTCGAACTTAGTAGTACAACAAAAAAAAAATCATTTGTGATACATATTGGGAGTATCTTCAGGTATATTTGAGAAATTGTAAATGACAAGCATCGAAGAAGAGCCATAGAATAAGTGCAAGTTGAGTTACATAACTGTAGTGACATGCTAATTTATCTGTGCAAAGTAAAAAAAAAACAACTTCCAAGGTAGCAGGATATGACAGTACTGTACTCAAGCATTTATGTGAGTAATAGGGATAGTTGAAAGTTGTAAATTAAAAAAAACTCAATTAATAACCAGAGGAACTACATGGAATCAAGTTCCCCCAATATACAGCCTTTTGGTGAAGCACAGTTTTGTACAGAACACACATTCTTCCCACCCCCTAGTAATGCATGTGTAATTTGTTCATCTTTTCTTAGTTGTCTGAGACATTCTGAAATATGAGATTTAATATCCCTTAACTCCCATTATCTCTTTCTCTGTTTCCAAGTGAACAAGTGAAAGACTCCATATTTTCAATCCACCAATGGCAATTTGTAGTGGAGAAATCCAAGCATTAGAAAGACTGGAATACATTTTTTTTTTTTTTACCTACTGAAATTTTATAAAATGCCACAGTTAATGTGACAAAATTACTAGTGAAATCTCTAAAAACTGCCTGAGCCAGTGACCATTTCAGATACTTAAACACAGATTGTCATTTGTAGAAAACAGAAAAGCAAAACCTGCAGATTTTAGCAGAACAATACTTTTTAAATTAAGTAGGAGAAAAACATTGGTTGTTCATAAATATGGAATACTGTAGTAGTACATAATATCCGTGTGTTTTTTTTTTTCTTTTTAAAGAAAATACAAGATCACTTCTTGAAAACAAGCTGAATCATAATTCCAGTGAAATATAACTTTACTTAATTAGAATGAATTTCAGGTAAACATAAATAATGTACTTAATCTGTGAGATCTGCTTAATACAACTCAGGTTTGACAGGGGATGAAACCTATCCAGCTAGACTGAGCACAAAGCAGGCACAGCGCTAGACAGAACACCAGCCCATCACAGGGTCCACACACACATACATCTGCACTCACTCACAATCCGAAGCTCCGTTCAACCTCACTTGTGCATCTTTGAGGATGTGGGAAAACACGGGAGTTGCTGCAATAAAAGAATGTGCAGATAGTCTACGATCAGTGCAATTTGAGTTTGTGAAGTGACACTGCTAATCACTTCAGTAACTTACCACCCATAAACCATAAAGTATTTAAAGACAAAATGTATTTATAATTGTCTTCCCACAAATAATGCACAACATAATTATTTACTACATTTTGTGATTAAAACGGAGATTGAGCTTTTTGTCTTAGTTTTGAAGCTGTGTGGCTAGATGATCTTTAGCAGTCTCAACACTTGCAAGCAGATGAGTCACATGACTGTTTTGACAGCTTTTCTCACAGCTTATAAAAGTTTAGGAAGGAACAATCAATATGTAATTAGGGCCACTTAAAAACAGATTTTCTTTACATGTTACAGTTTACAGAATGTATAAGGAAGGGGATCATCATCTTCCATATGACAAAGACTTCCTGGTAATATTCTGTCATATGAAAACATGCACTCAGATAGATAGATAGATACTTTATCAAAAGCAAGTACAGGTTAACATGCATTTTGTTGACTAAGGTTGCGCAGTATACTAGTAGGGGAAAAGTACTTGAAAATCCAAAATTTGAAATCATTTTGGGATTTTTGGTGCCAGAAGTAAATATCAGTATTCCACTCAAACCTTTAATACCTCCTCCCCTCAATGAGGAGAAAACCCGCTTAGACATGCTGGAGACTGTGTTTGAACACAGTTGAGACTTCATGCCTGTCCCTCTCTGAGTTGATGCTGTTTATCTCCATTCTTTTCACAAGAGCAGCAATGACCACAGTAGGTGCTGTAGCTGACGTCTGCTCAGAACTATTTATTGTACCAGCAATCAAAGATACAATGTCCCGTGACTGCTATCAGACTACCATATGGCATTTGCGCTTTGTAACAGCCGATGTAAAATTTTGCAACCTATAAAAGATGTAGCTGAAGGGGTATAATCAGACACACAGACGTTGGTGAATCATGTCGTCTTAGTATTTTATTGTCACTTGAATTTTTTGTTTTATGCTTGAATAAAAGCACACTTGTTTCACTATACCTCTGCAAAAGTGTATAATTTCCCACCCTGTTCCTGGCTTTTGAGTTGGAATGAGTTATACACCTTTCATTCGCGGTTGATGTGCTGTAGGATTCACTTCTCCACTCTCTGACTTTTTAACTTTCTTTGTACACGAGACTGTAAAAAAAAAAAAAAATGTTTTCTGCTAGGACAGGGACTTAAGTTTCTTAGCAACCATTTTTCTAAGCACACACATGGCAATATTACATGTGAATGCAAGCATGTAATGCAGTACCATAATTGAGCAGAGTGACTGTGGTCAAAAAAAAAGTGAAAATCTAAACATTTACTAGCTAGTGGCTAATGACACATTTTTTTAATTTTTTTTTTTTTTTTTTTGTCGCCTATCATAAATCTTGTCATATATGCTTGTGTTATACACGCATTGTGGAAGGCTGTACCATGACTCAAATTATTCCTCACTTCAAACTAAAAGTCATGTCATTATGCCTAGCCTAGCAAACACTGCGTTTTGTATTTCTACCACATAATGCTGAAGTAACATTCAGCTTACTGGTATAATGGCGAGTCTTCCTCCTCCACAGAGCCTGTCACCATATGTTTTCTACTCAAATGTTTTTGCTCATGTGCCATACAATGTCGGATCTACACATTTTACAGTTCACAACCTTTTTTTGTGTGCATTCAGAGTAAAGTGCTTTTAAAATCTGGGCTGTTTTTTCTGCCACTTGCTTACTGTCTACCTTTTTTCAAATGTGTTCACAACTGAATGAACTAGTGACGCAATTGGGAGGCACCTCATACTTGTCCTAATGACATAATTAAATAATTGATGAAGGTGATCATTGCCAACATTTTTAATAATCGATTATTATCGATAATGTCAATTAGTTGTTGCAACTCTAGCAAGTAATATTGGTGAAGGTTCTACTGGTACATTGGTAGAGACCCCCTTTCGGCCTCAGTGTTATTGGTTGGGGCCTACAAAGAACAAAGTCAGACTCTCAATTCTGCCTAATTAATAATTAAAATTATCCAGTACAGTTTACTTGATCAGCTTTCTAAATAAAATACTAAGTTTTCATAACTAGCAAATAATTATATTAATTATCTTTCTGATACGGAGTAGAGTAGATTAGCTGTAATTGCAGGTTATTAAGCATGAGATGTGCCCGAAAACATTAACTTAATTTGGCACAATGCAGAGAAAATATGCCCATGAGTGAGTATTGCATGTATCAGCATCGACAAATCTGAGGTATGTCAGCAAAATGAATTGCTGTCTTCATGCTGCTAACACAGTGCCCTCTATAATGTAAATACCCATTTTTTCCTTGATTTTTATTCCTCTACTCCATGGTTTAAAATTACAAATCAAACAATTCAGACATGACTAAAGTGCACAAGCAGACTTTTAATTTAAGGTTATTTACATAGATGGAATTCTTTATTGTCCTTATGCATAAAAATAACATTTTTTGTTGGTAGGACTCGGCTTCAAGGCAGAATACTTAAAATACACAATACAAAATATAAAATAAAATAAACATTATGGGCCGGTTTCCCGTACGGGGATTAAGCCTAGTCGTAGACTAAATGCCATTTTAAACCTGGATTTATTGAAGTAGCTTTCTCACACATGGATTACAATAGTCTCAGACTTGCACTAGTCTTGACTTAAACAATTGGATTTCTAGAAGTAGAATTAGACCTAATCCAGATCTAAATTAAGTTTAAAAATAAACCTGGTCAGAAGCAGGTTTAACCTCAGATTAAAAACTGCTTGCCTCAAGGCTCACGTCCACAGTAGCAAAAAATGGATTACCTTGACTATTTCAATGACAGTAAGAGACCACCACCAAGACCAGAAAGAAGGTTGCTAAAAGACAGGAGCAACCCACTAAATGATTTTGTTGATTTACATTTTCTTGACCGTTTCCGTATGTCAAAGGAAAATGCAACAGAAATAATTGGTTTGCTGCAGCCCAAGCTTACAGGTGACTTAGTCAGAGGCACCCCTATTTCTCCTTCCTTACAAATATTAATTACCTTAAGGTTTTTGGCATGTGGAACCTACCATCGGGAAACTGGGGATTTGTGTGGTGTAGGTGAATCAACAGTGTGCAAAATAGTACACAAAGTCTGCAGTGCTATATGTGAACTGAAAAGGATTTCATCAAGTTCCCAAATGCTGCTGAACAGGCCACCTGCAAGGTAGATTTCTATGAATATGGGAACTTCCCTGGAGTCATTGGTTGTACCGATGGCTGCCACATTCCCATCAAGTGTCCCTCTACAGCAGATGCTGAGGAATTCAGAAATCGTAAAAACTGGTTTTCAATAAATGTACAAGGAGTGTGCACTCCCACTATGCAGTTCTCCAATATTGTTGCACGCTGGAAAGGTTCAACTCATGACTCAAGGATTTTCCACAACTCTTCTTTATATACTCAGTTTGAAGCAAGACAACACTCTGGAATTCTACTTGGTGACAGTGGGTATGCAGACAAACTTCTTGTTCACCCCTTATCCCCATCCAGTCAGACCAGAGCAACAGCGCTATAACCAAGCTCACATTCTCACCAGAGGGCTAATAGAGCGCATGTTTGGTGTATGGAAGAATCGTTTCCAGTGTCTCCGAAATACACTGCGGTTTGAACCTAGGAGGTGCTGCATTGTTATTATTGCAACAGCAGTGCTTCATAATTTTCTTAAGCGTGCGGCTGCCCAGACCCTGATATTGAAGATGATGATGACCAACATGTCCCCATCCCTGAGCTAGCCAATGACAGAAATGGACTTGCTTACAGAGATGCTTTTGCTTTGCAGCACTTCTCATAAATGTGCCTTGAATGATACATAAATGATTGGCATAGACAGGTAAAAAATTTCAGGAAATTCTTTTTATTTAACTGAGGTTTGGTTCCAAAGACAATTGACACTGCTGCTGCTTCATCTCTCTCTCTTTCATAGACAACTCAAGATGAAGAATTTTCATTTTGACTTCATGTTCTTCTTTTAAATATTTTAATTTACATTCATGGAACTCTATGGCAAGTTTCTCATGAATGGTCATCCTTTTCCCTCTTGACCTGCTGCCTGGATTAGAGACTGCTGGATGCTGACTAATGCTACCGCAGGAGACTGGATGCTGCTGCATGTTGGTGCTGGCTGCTGATGGATTCATTTGAGCCTCTTGACTGTTCCCTGCGCCCCCCAAGTCCTGGGTGAAGATCAGGTCATCTTTGTATGGAAGAAAAAATCTAGTATTACATTTGACTTCAACAATAAAGGTCATTACGTCATTTTTGTTACAAGACATGACTTGCATTTAATTCCTGTATGTTGGATGGGATAACACATGTTACTGTAAATGAGACATGTCCTATCAAATGAGTCTTTGAAAGATTCCTCACCTGAACTGTCCAAATGGTCATCATCTGGAATACCTTCCAGGGGTTGCTGACTTTCAATAATCCCAGCCAACAAGTCCCCCAACTCCTCTGTGTCTGGTGGAACTGGAAGTCCCCCACCTGTCTTGAAACGCTCTTGACGCGTAGCAGCAGTTGTTTTTTTCAGGTTTATTTTTATGTTTTCCACAGGACCTTTACAAGATAATATACACTCTGAAGTTGGAGTTCTACATAATATTGTTTTCTTTTTACATTTCATTGATGAAAACATTTATAATTTACTGATTTGTAAGAATGGGGCAACAATAAATCATACCTGAACTTGTTGGAGTGTCCGTTTGGTTACTTTTTCATTTGAGTTGAATTCATTCAATATGGAAATCCATGCTTTCTTCTTCTTCTTTTCTGTACCTGAATCATGCTGTTTGTTTTCAATTACAGGATAGTTTGATACAATTTGTTTAAAAAGGGTCTTCTCAAATTCACTGAAGTTTTTTGAGCGTTTTCTTTTGTCTTTATCAATTTTTTGGTTAAGTGTAATGACTCCTGTTCCACACACTCCTTAAGACTAATGAATTACAAGTATTCCATACCAGGTTTTTATAGCAACCTCTCCTTAGCCACATGTGCATGCCATTAATCTAATCGGGTTTCCAAAAGATGATCTCACTTGTCCTTGATTACCTTAATCTGAGACTCTGTAGTCTAGAACTAGTTAATCCAAACTTAAGCAACATCTCAGAAAGTCAGTTGTTTAGTGTGGATTAATTTAAGTAGAATTAGCCTAGTCCTGGTTTATTTTAAGCCCTTAACGGGAAACTGGGCCAATAAGTATAAGAAACAGCAGCAATAAAACATCAAGTCCAGACTTTTCCTGAGGTAGTACACCTGCAGAGACCAGTGATCTGTGTGCGTGGGTCTGCAGGGGAGGAATATGAGTGTGTGTGTTTGATTAAGAGGGAAAGTGCACGTGCATGTCTACAGGGGCACAGTTTAGGGGGAAAAAATGCTGTCTTTCAGTCTACTGGTACGTGTTTTTATGTTTCTGTACCGCTTTCCTGAAGGCAGTGGTACAAACGTCCATTTCCCAGGTGGGGGAGATCCACAGCTATACATTTAGCCCTCTTCTGTACCCTTGCAGCATATACAGAGTACAGGTCTAGGAGCGGACTTCCCACAATCCCCTGTGCTGTTTTAACCACCCGTGCCAAGTCCTTCCTGTCCTGTGTAGCTGCCGTACCACATTGTCCTACTGTGACAGAGAGTGCTTTCTATAGCGGATCTGTAGAAGTTTGTGAGCAGCCAAGAGGAGAATCCAGCACGTCTCACCTTCCAGAGGAAGAAAAGTCTTTGTTGGGCCTTCTTGAGATTTGTTCAAAGACCAGGTCAGATCTTATGTGATGTAGATACCCAAGAACTTGATATTGTCCACACACATTACAGCCTCCTTATGTATGAATACAGGAGCATGTTCTGTTCTTCTGGATCTCCTATAGTCCACAGTGAACTCTTTGGTCTTGCTGGTGTTCAAGATGAGGTTATTGGCTGAGCACCATAGTCTTATATGAGACCCACCACGGTCGTATCCGCAAACTTCACAACCATATTTGTGGCATGGATGGCAGAGCAATTGTGCGTAATGTGAAGAGTGCTGGGCTGAGCACACAACCCTGTGGCGTGCCTGTGTTCAGAACCAGTGTGGCTGAATTCTAACTGCCCTGAGGCCTGTTGGTGAGAGTCCCTGATCCAGAGACACAATGATGTGGAAAGACCCAGATTATGAAGCTTTTGTACCATCTTGTCTGGGATTATGGTGTTAAACACTGAACTAAAATTGACGAATAGCATCCTAACATAAGTGTTAGGGCACTGCAGATGTCAGGGCTGTGTGAAGTACTATTGAGATGGCATGCTCTGTTGATCTGTTCCTTCTGTAGGTGAACTGATGGTTGTCAAATCCAGCAGGGATGGCATCCTTGATATACTTTAGGAGGATTATCTCAAAGCACTTCATTATTACTGGGGTCAGAGCCACAGGGCGGTAATCATTAAGGCAGGTGACCGCTGATTTTTTTTAGGCACTGGCACAATAGTGGAGGATTTGAGGCAGACAGGGACCATTGCAAGTTGTAGAGAGGTTGAAAATCACACCATGGAGAGGTGATAGCACTTTTTTTTTTATACATGGTCCATGCCATTTCAGTATAGCATAATTGGCGCTCCAAACAAAAAAATCCCCTCAAGGAGCACTGGCTTCTAAAAGAAAAAAAAATAGGTGACAAACAATCAAATGTGTAGAGTATTAATGTGTTAGTCCCTTACCTTTCTAACCTCCATGTTTGTGCACCTAATTCTTTTCCTTCTCCTGTGCAATGCATTCTTCCCTAGAGCTTTTATGTCTGTTTTGATGATTTGGGTAACTTTCAGGCTATGCACGATCATTAAGAACTATGTAGTTTACTTAGACTCTGAGTCTGTAACACTGACCATCAGAGTATCCGTGTCAGAGGGTATCCTGTGTAAATTGGTCGTCTTCTAGTCTTGTTTGAAGTGAGCCAGCATTTTACACAGGTCTTTGGAAACTGGTTAAGTGATGGGCCTTCTTTGCTGATTGTGACTAAAGGTTGAGACATTGAGTTTCACATTTTTGGTTTTATTCTGCTCTGTACTGAAAAGGCATATTCATATTGAGCTGCTGAAATAGGCAGAACAAGCATTATCTTAATAAGATGTAGAATACTGTGAAAATATGTGCAGTAAAGCTCTTTTGTCAGTAAGACTTGTCTCAGAATTGGCTTTTAATCAGAATTTTTGTATTCCTCGCCCCCAACGCGGATGTGTGAAGTGTATAAACCAGCCTTTATGCAGCTCACAGATATCCAAGGGGGAGCCCATACTGATACGTATCTTAATGGCATATCCGCTGAAAAATAAAGAAATGTTCTTTTGCATCTTTTACAATATAATTTAGTTTAAAGTATTAATTATTTCATTCACCATAGGTGAACTAAATACAAATGAAAATTTACAAAGCCTGCTTTTGGATGCATTTGCTACGATTTTAGTCGCCTTCTGGAACCCTGATAATGTTTGGGATATAGCAATGGGATGTACATACATTAAAGTAGTCGTATTTAGTATGTTGTTGCATACGCCTTCTATGCAGGTGCTGATTATCCTCTCTGGTGATGCTCTGTGAGGCCTCAAATGGAGCCAAGTTTAGCTTTGGAAAAACTCCTGTGTTGCCTTGGGATCATTACCTTCTTGTAGGATGAAGAGCCATCCAATGAGTTTGGAGGCTGAACAGATGAGATGTTTCTATACACCTTAACAGTTACATCATCAGTGAAGTTAAGCGTGCCAGTATATACATGCCCAAGCCATAACTCCTCCACCATCATGATTAATAGATGAGGTGGAATGCTTTGGATCCTGGGCAGCTCCTTTTTGTCCTCACACTTTGCTCTTGCTGTTACTCTGGTTCAGGTTCATCTTTGTCTTGTCTGTCCACAAGGCCTTTTTCCAGAATTCTGCAGGCTCTTTTAAGTACTTTTTTGCAAAGTAATCTGGCCATCGTATTTTTGTGGCTAACTAGTGGTTTGAATCTTGAAGTGTAAACTTTGCATTTCTGTTCATGAAGTCTTTTGCAGATGGTAGTATCTGACACATACATATGTGCTTTGTGAGGAGTGTTTCTGTTCTGTCGTACAGGCTTTTGGGGATTTTCTTAACCATGGTGAGGATTCTTTTATCATCAGCAGTTCAAGTCTTCTTTGGCCTACCAGACCCCTTCCGATTACTGAGCTCACCCCCTGTGTTCTTTTTTAATGATATTCCTGACATTGGATTTTGGTAATCTGCAGGTTTTACCAGTGTCTCTAAAGGATTTATTCTTATTTTACAACCTCATAATGACTTCTTTGACTTTCATTGGCACAATTTTTATCCTTGTATTGAACAATGGCCACTACAGTTTTCAAAGGGTAGAAGCAAACCTAGGTGTCTTATGCCTGCATAATGATACAGACCTGAGTAACCACAAACAAATGTGATGCCAGTTGTCCCAAACATTAAGGTGTCCTGAAGTGGGGGAACTGTGAATAAAAGTGTTGTCATGTCTACATTTTGTGACTGAAACACGAGGGGGTAACCAAAAATGACCGTAATTGTGGGGAAAAAAAAATTGTTTTAATGATTTATACTTACTGAAACTTTAATTTCCTTCAAAGTATTATCCCTTTGAATAAACACACTTGTCCCAACGGTTTTCCCATTGGTGGAAACATTTTTGGAATTGCTGAAGAGGAATGTTGTTCGATGCCTGCAGTAATTTTTCTTTGACTTCCTCCACGGTACAAAAACCCTTTCCTTTGAGTTCTTTTTTTCATATGCGGGAACAAGAAAAAGCTGCACTGAGCAAGATCAGGCGAGTAGGGAATGTGGCAAGAACTCCAAGACACACAAGTCCATTCAGAAATCTCATCAATAGTCCGATGACGATCTTCGTAAATTGCAAAGTGAACTTGTGTTTTATTTTGGTAGTAACAAATGGAGTGAACGCCAGTATTGATAAACCAAGTAGCTGCTTAATTTGAATCTTGCCTCAGTATTTTCTTGCTGCAACTCTTAGTGTTGCAGTACTCCTACATTCCACAGTCCTATATGCATAACTGTGGATGTTTATGAGGTCCCCTCCATGACCCTAAACACTACAGAAAATGGACAAATGTTTTGACTGACTGGTTTGTTAGTCAAAATGTAAAAACTAGTGGCAGTTGCTAAGACAATGAGAATAAACAGAAACTAAGAAACTAGTTATAAATGAGAGACATTTAATGTAGTGTGGCTATTCAGTGAAGCGTAGTAGTTGTTTAACCTTACTAACACTAATTTCTAGAGAATAAAAGAAAATTTTAAATGGAAAATTAAACTTTTAAATGGGGAAGTGTTCTTTGCTCATTACATTTTTACAAAGTATTAATCTCAGTGTAAAACACAGAGTTTGTAACTCTATGCTTTGGGTTCATTGTGGCTGCCTAGTATTTTTAATTCATCAGGTAAATTTGGCAGACTTTTTGTAGTTTTTAAGTTGTATTAATTTTATTTTTTCATTTTAAATGTTTAAAAGATATATATTTAAAAAGGTGTATTTTGTTTGTCTGTGTCTGTACACCTTTGATGCTGCTTTATAAAAGATATTACTGGCATGAGAGTAAACTACATTTATTGTCCTCTGACCATGAGAATTGTGTTCTCACACTGAAATCTACATGAAATGTCCACATTTTGTTTGTCACATCCGTTCCCTCAGAAAGTAAGGTTTGTGCCTTTAGTTGTATATTAACAGGGTTGTTCTTACTGTATCACAAGACAAAGGTTAAGTTTCTTTTCCTGTCTCCATGCTTCCCAATGGATATTACAGAGTTCCATACTGCAGAAGGACAAGCAATTAGTGTGTTCAAAATTGGCTTGAGTACATTTGTTGTCATAGTTAGAATTTTGTTCACTAGGAATGTGCATTCTTTTTTAGATTATTTTCCACAAGGGCTAAATTCTACTTAGCTGCAAAAATGTGATTATTTATTATACAAACGTGTTCAGTATGTCTAATGAGTACCCTAAAAATGGTAGGTGTGTGACTGTAATATTGTAGTAATATTATGTAATATTATAGACTTAATCCCCATCCACAGCTAGTCGTTGTTTTGAGTTAGATTATATGGCTCTAATTTCACTGTTGTTGTTAGCAATGCAAGAGTTATATTTACATATTTGACATAAAGTTAAGTAATTTTAATATTGGCCTTTTGTATCCACTAATGTTTGTGATACGTTATCGGACCATTTGTAATGTAGAATATAACAGTTGCTGTGGTATATTTTTGAGCAGTGATACTTTTTAGCCCCATTTGAGTATGTTCTGCTAACACCTTTTGATGATGAACTGTGGGTTGTTGGGACAAAACAACATTGGGAGGGTGCAAACAGTGCAAGGCCCAAAATTAGATTTCTGTATGGGTTGTGAGGGAAACTTGTAGGAGGAAGAGTGCTATAATCCACATGTGGAGTGTATACTCTAAACTGAGACAAGCCACTTGAGGCTGTTTGTGTATTCTTGTGTAAAGATATTGTTTGGGTGTCTCCAATCGATGTTTTAAAAGGTATGGCCCATGGAGAAGAGACTGAAGAGTAGACAGAAGATATGCTGGAGTATTTATATTTTTCAGCTGATATGGTTGCTCCTCAGGAAAAGGTGAAAACTATTGGTGTAGGTTGGGATATCAGTAAGTCCTATTGCGTTTGGGTGGGTGTCATCGAGAAGTCTATGCAGAACATTTCAGTGTCTATTAATATAATATCACGTCGTATACAATATAACTTTCTACTTAGTTTATATGTTTTTTTTATATTTATTTAAAGATAGCAATCTTCTGCTTTTTCATGTGTTCCCCTTTTCAGCTTTTACAGCTCATAGCAAAATCCCAGTTGACATCCCTGAGTGGAGCTGCCCAAAAAAACTATTTTAATATTTTGGAAAAAATAGTTCGGAAAGGTAAGCTTTTATGTTCAATTATGTTGAAACTTAAAACATTGATTATTAATGAGAAAATTAATAACAAAATATTTTATCCAGCCGATTTCACCCATTTTCTGACACAGTCATAGTTACTGGAAGCCAACGCCTTTGTGGACAATATAAAAGGTGGAAACACATCCCATGTGTGTTCTGTATCTACAACGATCTGTGTAAATGTAGGGTGACGGGAAATGCGAGGCAAGAAATGTTGAACACATACAGTGGCTTGCAAAAGTATTCGGCCCCCTTGAACGTTTCCACATTTTGTCACATTACAGCCATAAACATGAATCACTTTTATTGGAATTCCACGTGAAAGACCAATACAAAGTGTTGTACACGTGAGAAGTGGAACGAAAATCATACATGATTCCAAACAATTTTTACAAATAAATAACTGAAAAATGGGGTGTGCGTAATTATTCAGCCCCCTGAGTCAATACTTTGTAGAACCACCTTTTGCTGCAATTACAGCTGCCAGTCTTTTAGGGTATGTCTCTACCAGCTTTGCACATCTAGAGACTGAAATCCTTGCCCATTCTTCTTTGCAAAACAGCTCCAGCTCAGTCAGATTAGATGGACAGCATTTGTGAACAGCAATTTTCAGATCTTGCCACAGATTCTCGATTGGATTTAGATCTGGACTTTGACTGGGCCGTTCTAACACATGGATATGTTTTGTTTTAAACCATTCCATTGTTGCCCTTGCTTTATATTTAGGGTCATTGTTCTGCTGGAAGGTGAACCTCCACCCCAGTCTCAAGTCTTTTGCAGACTCCAAGAGGTTTTCTTCCAAGATTGCCCTGTATTTGGCTCCATCCATCTTCCCATCAACTCTGACCAGTTTCCCTGTCCCTGCTGAAGAGAAGCACCCCCAGAGCATGATGCTGCCACCACCATATTTGACAGTGGGGATGGTGTGTTCAGAGTGATGTGCAGTGTTAGTTTTCCGCCACACATAACGTTTTGCATTTTGGCCAAAAAGTTCCATTTTGGTCTCATCTGACCAGAGCACCTTCTTCCACATGTTTGCTGTGTCCCCCACATGCCTTGTGGCAAACTGCAAACGGGACTTCTTATGGTTTTCTGTTAACAATGGCTTTCTTCTTGCCACTCTTCCATGATGGCCAACTTTGTGCAGTGCACGACTAATAGTTGTCCTATGGACAGATTCCCCCACCTGAGCTTTAGATCTCTGCAGTTCATCCAGAGTCACCATGGGCCTCTTGGCTGCATTTCTGATCCGCTCTCTCCTTGTTCGGCCTGTGAGTTTAGGTGGACGGCCTTGTCTTGGTAGGTTTACAGTTGTGCCATACTCCTTCCATTTCTGAATGATCGCTTGAACAGTGCTCCGTGGGATGTTCAAGGCTTTGGAAATCTTTTTGTAGCGTAAGCCTGCTTTAAATTTCTCAATAACTTTATCCCTGACCTGTCTGGTGTGTTCTTTGGACTTCATGGTGTTGTTGCTCCCAATATTCTCTTAGACAACCTCTGAGGCCGTCACAGAGCAGCTGTATTTGTACTGACATTAGATTACACACAGGTGCACTCTATTTAGTCATTAGCACTCATCAGGCAATGTCTATGGGCAACTGACTGCACTCAGACCAAAGGGGGCTGAATAATTACACACACGCACTTTGCAGTTATTTATTTGTAAAAAAAGTTTGGAATCATGTATGATTTTCGTTCCACTTCTCACGTGTACACCACTTTGCATTGGTCTTTCACGTGGAATTCCAATGAAATTGATTCATGTTTGTGGCTGTAATGTGACAAAATGTGTAAAAGTTCAAGGGGGCCCGAATACTTTTGCAAGCCACTGTAACTAAAACAGAAAATGTTTTCATATGGTTATAGTAATAACAACAAAATGTGGTGGCATTTTACTTCCACAATGAGGACATTGAGGGACTCGGCCACTGTATCACAGACTACATCAAGTTTTGTGTACAGAAACTGTATCCCACTAAGGCAGTGCACTATTTTCTCACCAACAAACCATGGACCACAAAATACCTAAAAGTCCTACTGAATAATAAGAGAGTCTTTAGGACTGGAGATAAGAAGGAATTCAAGCAGGTGCAGTCAAAACTGAATTAGCTCTGTGTGGGTAATGCACACTACAGAGACAAACTTGAGCACAAGTTACAGCAGATCAATGTGAAGGAAGTGTAGAACGGGATGAGGGCTATTACTGTGTAAATAAAACCTGTAGAGAAAGGGAACAAGAAAAGATCTAATGAACTGATCAGTATAGTATACTTCAACAGGATTGACTCATTCTTGTCAGTCTAGCTCTCCTCTAACACTGCTAGTGTCTGTGTGTAATCTGTGGAGGCTCTGGAATCTCAAATGTTACCTCTACTCTGCATGACTTTACCTACACCTGTGGTCTGCAGCCCCCTTCCATGTTCTTGACTGTTCGTTTCTGATGGTCACGTGAGGAGAGCGCTCTTTTCTTTGAGTTCGCAGGAGGTTTTACAGCTGTGAAAAGTATCCTGCGCTGTCACAGTCCCAAAGGAAGAGCACTCCTGTGATCCTAATGGCTTCAAATCAGGTGCTGTTACGTTTTACATCATGAAGACCTATGAGAGGCTAGTCCTGAAACCGCTTCGCCATACCAATCTCCTTCATCATGGACTACCTGACGAACAGACAGCAGTTTGCAGCTCAGGGACGGTGTGTCAGAAATGGTGGTGTGTGATACTGGAGCACCACAGGGAACTGTCTTGTCTCCTTTCCTGTTTACCATCTACACAATGGACTTCCTGTATAATACCAGTGCTTGTAACCTACAGAAATTCTCAGAAGACTCCTCCATCATTGGCTGCATTAATAATGGAGATTCAGACTTTGTCTTGTGGTACAGGGAGAACCACCTACAACTTAACATCAGCAAGACAAAAGAGTTGGTGGTATACTTCCACCATGCCAAAGAACTTCTGAGGCCAATCACCTTGAGGGAGAGGATGTAGAAGTGGTGCAGAGCTACAGATACTAGGGGGTTCATGTATACTGCAAAGTTGGCTGGTCTGACAATACAGTGGCACTATATGATAGATACTTTTTTAATCCCAAGGGGAAATTCACATACTCCAGCAGCAGCAGCATACTGATGAAAAATAATAAAAAACAATATTAAAGGGTGATAAAAATGCAGGTAAAACAGACAATAACTTTGTATAATGTTAATATAATAATTAATTAATAATGTTATGTGTACTTCCTGAGGAGACTCCAGTCTCTTGATATATGCATCAAGCTACTGGAAACCTTCTTCCAGTCAGTAGCTGCCTGCCAAAAGATGCTCTTTTGAAGCACTTTTAGACACAGGTTTATTACACCACGGTGTGCTAAGAAGCACCACTGGGGATCTTTTCTGCCCACTGCTATCAGGCAAATCAATCCTTCGTCCTGATGTCCCAGACTAGATTCATATTCTCTTTGAGTTAATTTAGCAATTTCTGCACAATATATAGTTATTATTAATAATTATAATTAATAAATCAATTCATTACATTTATGTAGCACTTTTTTCACTACTCAAAGTGCTACCACGCAGGGGGGACCCAGGAAACAAACTCATGATCACCTTACTACAAGACAGTAGCACTACCACAATGCCATCTTGATTAATGTTTTTTTTGTGTTTCTGCTGCTGTTTGTATCTACATTTCTCCTTAGGGTTAATAAAGTTTAACTAATCATATCTGACTCAATATTTAACAATTTTTAAAACTTGTAAGCATTTCATTTTTGGCTGCTTTAGTTCTAGATGATCAGCAAAACCCAAGACTAATTAAAGACCTCTTACAAGACCTGGGTTCTACTCTGTGTATTCTCATCAGAGAAGTGGGCAAATCTGTGTTAGTGGGCAACATCAATATTTGGATTTGTCGTTTGGAAACAATACTGAATTGGCAACAACAGCTAAACAACCTACAGATACCCAAGGTATTTATTTACTTTATTTTCCTATTTTAAAAAAGTGTAAAGTTAAAAAAAGAAGTTATGTTTGTGTTATGGCTTAACGTGTATTTATACATTGTGACTGAAAGGGTGAGTGCAATGTTAAGTCTGAATAGTATTCTGAACCCAGAAGAAATTAAAAGTCTTAGTGTTATCATATGATACACAGCACCAAATAACTTATGAGAACTGAATATTAGGGAGTATAAACAAAATAAGTAAGCATAAATCTTCAAATCTAGACTTTAAAGTCCATCTGGCAAAGTGCTGTAAAATCCTGGTGCAAGTCATTTATTCGACTTCAAGGTAACTTTTTTTTATTTAAGTCAACTAAAATGGGAAAAAATAGAATAATTTGAGTGTAAGGAGTAAAAGAGGTTAAGCTTAATAGCCTCATATAACAAACAACATGATTATTCGTTTATTTAAAGGTTTTTAGTTAGAATTCCTAGTCTGTCAGCTGTGTCTGGCTTTGTGCTGCTGTGTGCAAGGGTTTGCAATATTGCCAAAGGGGAGTAGGTGGCAGGGGTGCACGGGCACCTCTTGCCTAGAAAGAGTTACTCTAGAAAATGGTGATTTGCGGAAATTCCACAGTTGAGTAGAACTTCAAACCGTTAACATGAGAAATAAAATGTTTTTGGACAATAGTGATAATTGTTACAACATACAGTAAATAATGGTGTTAATGGTGCAGTTAGTTACTCAACAATTGAAGTGTGAAATTTTTATAAAAATACAATACAATAAAATAGAATGCACAGATCCACAGAAGGGTCCATCAAAACGTGTGTTTTTTTTATAGAAGTAAATAAAAATGAATATACATATGAACAAACAAAAGAAATAGAAAAGTGATATGGTATTATTATACTTAACATATTTATCTTTAGCAGTATTTAACATAACATTTCCTGCAGGTGTTGATGAGACTTTCTGTTATCCAGTGCAAACTGTCTCCTTATTTGTACTGTAGTAGTGACCCACCTTCTTATGGATTTCAACTACAAGTAATTTCATGTCTTTCAAGGTGCATTCGCAAATGATAAGAAATGGTCTCTTGTCTCAATTGAAATTTGGCACATTTCTTTTTCAGGGAATTTTTTTTGTGGTAAGTTAAGCTTCTACTGATAGTATAACGGACCCCAAATACTAGTAGTTAAATAGTGAAACACCAGGGGAAGTGTATGTAATGTAAACCATTTGTATACCAGCTTACTTTTCTAGCTGTTTGAGGTAAGCTAGCCAACAGAGAAATGAATGTCAATGGAAAGGATTTTGTTAAGCTTCACTATGCAAGCATACAACAACCTCATGGCTGCATTGTTATGTGCATTATAACAATTTATTATTTTTCTGACACTATATAATTTATCAGCAAAGCTTTAAATGTGTTCTCCATTATGGTCCAAGGCAGCCAACAAATTGTACCGAGAGCCTTTCAGCAGGTTTTATCTCTTCAGGTATGCCTCCTTTTGACTGCTCAAGTAAATTTTACAGTCTGTCTATTCTGAATGTGCCCAGCATGCACATAATTAAAAAAAAATAATTGTCAAACAGATTAAAACCATTCTGTTGTACTTGCTGCAATTCTTGATTAAGGTGACATAAAGTAATCTGCTCCTTTTATGACACAGACAACATTTTGCCAGTTCCCTTTTCCACCAATGCTTTCAGTATAGATGCTATCTTTAGTAATTTAGCAATGTTCTGTAGTGCCATTAACTTAATTTGGGAAGTGCTTGGTTATTTTCTGTTTCTTAAACTGACAGATCTTTTTATTGTCTACTCTAACTTAGGCTGATATGTTTTTTTCCTTCATATTTGCCCATCAGTTGGCTGTCGCATCATGCAAGATGACACAACCTCTTTTTTTACTGTTTCGTTTAGCCAGGGGCATATGCTATGTCAGTATGTGGGCAGAATCAAAGCTTTACAGTATAAAGTGAAGTGGGTTAAAACAATCTGTATTCTGCAGCCTCGTAGACTAAAAAAAGATCAAAAAACCACACATCACATGATTATTGAATAGTTAATATTCCACATGTTATTGTATTATCACCCAGTCCTATCTTGGATCATTGAGGTAGCCTCAGTTACTTCTATTCCACACGGATTATTTAAAAAAACAAAAATTGAGTTTGTAGAATTGTAATAGCTGTTGCTGTTCTTTTCAGAATATGTTGCTACTTCATGATGCAAAAGTCATTAGCCCTTTGAAATGTGCACTCCACATTTCTGTCCAGTACATGCCTTATGTCTTTCTAGGTTTCTAAGAGAGAGTACTTTGCAGTTTTATTATCACGCCACACAAGCATGCACTTGATTAGGAGAGCAGAAGATTGAGTGGTTTGAGACTCAGCTTTCTGCTACCTAATGTGTCACACTTGAAAGAAAATAATAGTTTTTTCAAAAGATAGAGGAGCTTCATCTGTAATCACTGAATTTATTAGCTTTATTTTACCAGGCTGCATAATAGCCAGACCTTGTCCGCATGTCTTCTAGAAAACCACAAATGGGAATGCCTTCAAGCCATCCTCTTTGCAAAGTCCTGTGTCAAAAAAAGGACTGTGAAAATTCCAGAATGAAATGTCCTTGGATAAAGATTCATGTTGTCCTTGACATTTCTGGAGAGATTGTGAAGTGCAGTCCTGCTGTTTACAGGGGCAACCCTTATATGTTTGCCTTTAAAAATAAACATTATCCACCCCTCTCCAATCTGCTACTCCACTGTTACTCCATTACTCCCTTTTATGTAGAGAAAAGCCAAGCAAAATGACACCTTTTATTGGCTAACTAAAAAGATTACAATATGCAAGCCTTCGAGGCAACTCAGGCCCCTTCTTCAGGCAAGATGACAATCTTGTAATCTTTTTAGTTAGCCAATAAAAGGTGTCATTTTGCTTGGCTTTTCTCTGCATTCATAATGGCTAACACAGTACAACACCCTAGTACTACTCTGTTTGATGAAAATTTGAAATGATGTGCGCTGGTAACTTGAAGGTTGCCAGTTCATATCCTGGCAGTGATAGAAGGAGTGCCACTATGTTGGGGCCTTGAGCAAGGTCCTTAGCCTGCAATTGCTCCAAGGGCGCTGTAAAAATAGTTTCCTTGCGCTTACACCACAGAGCTCTCTGGAGAGTAAGTTGGGGTATGTAAAAAATGACAAATTCCTAATTCAAGAAATAGTATATAGTGAATAAAGGACTAAAAGTATATTAGATAATGTACCCCAGTACATTCCACACTACTCATCATATTTTATCACAGTTGATGCTTCTCAGAACCCTACCACTTTGGCAACTGCAGCATCCCCTGGTACAGAATGACTACAGTCCCTTAAAGTAGTCCTAACAATAGTAGTCCTGGGAGGTAGACTTTGAGTTTCAAGAATTTGCAGATTAATCTTTTCATTGTTTGCCAGTTTGTCCAGTTGATGACTTTGTGATCTGGAAAAACATGACTTATACATTGTGGTGAATTGCTATATGAGTTCTTTATAAGTTAATGGGTAACCCATGATGATCACCATACTCAAACACAAAAAGGTGGTTTCGTGTATGTGGCACCAAGGTACCATGGCTGAGAATTGTCACATTTTTTGGACACTTGTACTGGGTACGGGGTAAAACTGTCAAGCATTTGATGGTTATCTGCGTTAGAAGAAGAGTGCATTTTGTTAAATGGAGTAACATGTATGCATAAATGTTAGTCCCACCTTGGTCTTGGACATGTGTGTTACAGAATACTTATCTCTTTTAAATAATACTCATTAAAAACCCATTAGTCACTTGAAACAGAACCTTTCAAAATTGACATATTTTCTTACATTAGTATGGAAATGACAAAAAATGTAACATTACAAATGTCTTAATCTGTCCTGTGCATGCAAGAAGTGTACCATTAGAAATATAATAAATGTACTTAATGTGTCATGTTAAAAAAAAATGGATACTGATGTTTTGTTTACAGCAGGTGAATAATGGAGTAACACTCAGTGATCTTCCACTCCATATGCAAAACAATATTTTGTACAAATTTTCTGACGGTTGGGATATTGTTAACCTGGGTCAAGTGACATCAACTTTGCACATGCTCAGTGAAGACAGACAACTATGGAAAAAGCTTTGCCATTATCATTTTGCTGAAAAGCAGGTAAGATTTACAATTATTTGCTTTTAATTTATTTTTCTCTGTGACTTTTGATTTTTATGCACATTTTTGAGCTGTATCTCTATGCCAAATAATACCTGAACCTCCATCAGGAGAGAATGTAGTCATAGAGGTTTGTCAGAAGTTTGGAACACCTCTGAGCCAATTAATATAATTTTAAAAATGAATTATAATTGAGTATAAAAAACATTATTTTCAATCTTCCTAGCTTTTAAAGGAATTTGTTCTAGATTAAAGTGTGCTATGACAATGTATTTTTTTAAATATTTTGTTGCTTTAGCTCTGTAGGCATCTGGTTTTATCAGAAAAGGGCCATGTGGACTGGAAATTAATGTACTTCACACTTCAGAAATACTTTCCAAAGAAGGAGCAGTATGGTGATACATTGCAGTTCTGCAGACATTGTAGCATTCTGTTTTGGAAGGTAATGTATTTTTTCCCCTTTTTTGAATGCCTGTACATATCATAAAAAGAAATTGACCATTTATTATTCATTATATTTCTATGTAAATAATACTGTTAACAATAGATGCATCAGTAAAGTAGCAAAAAATGTAAACATCATTATTAAATATAAGAGTGTTATTTAGAATGCAGTAGGGAGAGAGAGTTGAACCAGGGTTATAACACTGTTGCTTAAGAATCTACCCAGATAGGAGATTATTCTAAGCAGTTAGCATTTAACGAACACTTACTTTGTAATATTGTTTATTATTCTTATACAGGTTTTGAATTATATTTTTGAGCAGATTTTAAACTGATATGAAATGTTTTCCTAGTTTTCTTGCTCTTTTCTCTGCATTTCACTTTTGAACCACCCTGAAGGTATTACTGAATCTCTGTTTAACTTTACATGTACAGAAATCATTCATTTGTGATAGTTAGATCATTCATTTATACAATAGATCATTTTCAAACCCGCTAAATCCAGTTGAAAGCCATGGCAGCTGGAGTTTATCTTGGCAGCACAGCACAGGACATGCATGTAGTCCATCCATTGCAGGACCCATTATCATGCACACCTATACTCGGTATGCAAACAGAACCAGTTTTGCTTGTGAGAAAAACAAAAGCAAGAATACCAAGAGAAAACCCACTTAGACCCAGAGAGAATGTGCAGAATCCCTGTGGACAGAAAGGAAGTGCAAGAATTTAACCTAGGGTACTGGATCCATGCGAAAGCACTGCTAACTACTGTGCCACCTTGCACCCTTACAATTATTTAATTAATACAAATTTTGTTTAATTTATCAGCTACAAAAGCACACAGATGGCACTTTTTTCTGATGTAAAACTTTTGTGGCTGAAAAAAGAACTGTGCAGGAGACTAATGTTTCATGTTTGATTTGTATAACTGTAGAAAGCAGTCTTCTCATCTGTATATTTCTATTGCTTTGAAGGAAAAAAATAACATTCTTAAAATGTTGTTCATTGTTTAAAATTTTGTATATATATATATATATATATATTTATATATATTTATATATTTATATATATATTTATATATATATTTATATATATATATATATATATATTTATATATATATATATATATATATATTTATATATATATATATTTATATATATATATATATATATATTTATATATATATATATATATATATTTATATATATATATATATATATATATTATATATATATATATATATATATATACACAGTGCTTCCGGAAAGTATTCACAGCGCATCACTTTTTCCACATTTTGTTATGTTACAGCCTTATTCTAAAACGGATTAAATTCATTTTTTTCTTCAGAATTCTACACACAACACCCCAAAATGACAACGTGAAAAAAGTTTACTTGAGGTTTTTGCAAATTTATTAAAAATAAAAAAAATTGAGAAAGCACATGTACATAAGTATTCACAGCCTTTGCCATGAAGCTCAAAATTGAGCTCAGATGCATCCTGTTTCCCCTGATCATACTTGAGATGTTTCTGCAGCTTAGTTGGAGTTCACCTGTGGGAAATTCGGTTGATTGGACATGATTTGGAAAGGCACACACCTGTCTATATAAGGTCCCACGGTTGACAGGTCATGTCAGAGGACAAACCAAGCATGAAGTCAAAGGAATTGTCTGTTGACCTCCGAGACAGGATTGTCTCAAGGCACAAATCTGGGGAAGGTTACAGAAAAATTTTTACTGCTTTGAAGGTCCCAATGAGCATAGTGGCCTCCATCATCCGTAAGTGGAAGAAGTTCTAAACCACCAGGACTCTCCCTGGACCTGGCTGGCCATCTAAACTGAGCGATCGGGGGAGAAGGGTCTTAGTCAGGGAGGGGACCAAAAACACGATGGTCACCCTGTCAGAGCTCCAGAGGTCCTCCTGTGGAGAGAGGAGAACCTTCCAGAAGGACAATCATCTCTGCAGCAATCCACCAATCAGGCCTCTATGGTAGAATGGCCAGACAGAAGCCACTCCTTAGTAAAAGGAACATGGCAGCCCACCT